>NC_092700.1:33653175-33894922 GCF_964275005.1 Diadema setosum | reverse complement strand
CCTAATTGGAGTTTGTTGGGGCCTGAACTTGGATGCTTTGAGGATTGTGTTCCCATCCAAAATATCTAATAATTTTAAAATAAAAATGTTCCAAATTTTGATCCATGGAGGTTCACTGTGCTCCATCCTCACCTTTTGCCTGTCCGGATCCTGTCCAGAGGAGAGGGGTAGGAGGGGACCCAAACTGGTCCTTCCGTCTCATGGTCCCTCCAAAGGACTGCGAGCAGCTCTGGGGCCCGACGGGATCTTCCCACCTGCAGGACCAGAAAGACCAATGAGAATACACTCTCGTCAGAAACAAAATAAAGATGCACTCAAACGAAGAATACAGGCATCACATTGTTTGGTTTTAATTGTTTTCACACACCACATAGGGTACAGTGTATGTATGTGGCCCTGAAAGAACATGCTTTATACCTAACCTTTGGTAGTGTGTAAGCCCTTTTCAGGGCTACACAAATGTAACCAAATAAGGAAAATATGTGGTACAGTAGTACGCTATTAAAGCCTTCTACCACTCAATGTTCTACTGCCACGGAAACTTTCAAAGATTTTATGCTTTCACAGAATTCTACTGTTCCTGGATGAGAATACCATTTGAATCAATGCAAAATGACTGTACACATTGAAAATAACATACTGCACAGGGTACTATTTTTTTTTGTTTCTTTGTAATGTTTTTTTTTAATGTATCCAAATAGATACAGAATATTCTTGTCTACAGAATCTGTTAAACAGGTGAAGTTCACTGATATTGGCCCTGCATAATATGCAGAAACAATCTTGCAAATGTTTAGACTTATATAGTGTTCTAAATGTATATAATCCCATGCAATTTTGTCAGATTTGCACAACACATTGAATGTGCTGTTCAGACTGACCAGAGAAGCTGTAAAAGTCAGTACTCTGGATTTTCACTGCACATGGAAATTGTCTTTTGAAAGAGATCGGTTTTAGGCAGTTGGCTTAAGAAACTGTTGTAGAATTTTTTTTATCATTTAAAATTCAAGTCAAGTTTTGAATAGTGTATAATGCATTTAATGATTATGAATAAATTGTGCCTATACTGTGCACTATGTATGGAACCCTGTATGAAATGTTTGTAAATCTTCTCCTACTGTAAAGTGGAAATTTTTGCGGTGTTGAAATTTTCGCGCATTTTGCGCAACCAGAAACTAGGGTAAAAACAAAAGCAAGCAAATATTTTTGCTTGCCATATGTTCCTGTGCATGATGTCTTGATTCCACGGAATTAAAAACACGTGAAACTCTTCTTACCCGGCCAGGCGCGAAAAATTGGTCCCGCAAAAATATCCACTTTTACAGTATCTCCAAACTTGGAAAAACAGACAATGGACTTTTGCTTAAAAAATACTGGCAATCCATCTGCAGTTTGTGATCTCATTTTTCCATTTTTCATTGACTTCAGCGAGTGTAGGAAGCCTGGCAGGTGTGGCCTATATTCTCAAGTCTTTCATTCTCTGTTCAGGTGCACTTTTGACTGGGTCGGCTCAACATTATTAAAAAGAGAGTTGATATTGCCAGACTGCACAGTATAATGAACAGCATCTCGCACACAGCACCATGAGACTTTGAACGAGCTCTCTTCCCCCCCCCCCCCCTTTTCTCTCTTGCTCCTTCTGTATGCCTGATACCAAGGCAAATTTAATCAATTTCCCAAGGGTGGCATTATTTAAGGATGACGGTAGAGGGGGAGGGATAAACTGGAAGAAATTGCAATCAGTGTGTGCGGTCTGTATGAAATTGATAGGGATTGCATATTGGTCGTTTAGCAACACATACGGTGTACACATGTAGATAGAATCATGACTTGCAGATACTGCCAAAGGCACAGTCAATGACATACAATGTAGTTGAAGACAGCTTAGTATTCAGAAATATTATGAGTTACACACACTAGGTTCCTATACAGTGCACTCCAGTTTATGAACAATAAACATGGTTAAAATGAATTTTGTTAATACAATGAAGGTTGTAAAACTTCAGGTCAAGAATATATCTTTACACTACAGTGTATGTGTACTTTATTTGTCTATAATAAAAGAACAAAACAAAACAAAACAAAAACCTGCCAGTCCCGAGGACTTTTTTTTTTGTTAATGGGAATCATCTGTATTTTGATAGGAATGCTAATCTTGAAAATCAACTATAAGGCAGGCTTTCAGACAAAGGCCATGGCGTCACACAAAGAAAACAGTGAAAGGTTCATTCTTGTCAAGGAATATATAGTAATCTGTGTGTGTGTGTTGTGTGTGTATGTTTTGATATGCACCAATTTTGATATGATTTGTACCTGGAAATTCCAAAGTAACAATGTGCACGTACAGCTGTACATGTGTATTTGGAAAAATCAGTATTCCAGTGAGTCCTGCCACTGACCTTCAAACTGTTGGCCATTTATCACAGAAAGTGAATGAGAACAAGACACACATATTTTTTTCATTTTTTTTTCTTTTACAAAATACAACATTTATAAACCGATACCTCACTAAAAACGAGGTCTACTAAATCCTGTTAGTGTTTGTTTCCTGTTGTAAGTTTTCTCCGTAAGCCAAAGAAAAAAAAAGGATATGACATTCCTACATGTAGTTCCTTCCTCCTACGAGTAGTTATTGGCAGGAAACAAAAATAATAAAAGCAACATTTTCTGCTATCACAAAGCAATCCACTTAAATGCATGTGTACTTGTGGTTGACCAACTCATACCTTGACCTACATTTTTAGAATTCTGCCCGCTTTTTTCCTAATAACCTATGCATGGTCTATTATCTGGCCTTGCCTATAAAACAAAATCCACATTCATCATTCAATATTTTGGTGTTGTTTTTGTTTGTTTGTTTGTTTGTTCCTTTTTTATCAAAATATCTTTGATCAATATTGTTTTCTTAATAATCAAAATATCTTTACTGAGTAGATTGTATAAATCATGCTGACTATACAACATGCCAAACAAAGCCCCAACTGAAATATAAAAAGGACTTTCAAAATCCCTGATAAGTTAATTACAAGAGTACAGGTCTATCATTAGCATTTTTTTTTTGGTGTAAGAAGATTGTTGCGAAAATGAAAACAGAACAAAACACACAACTGAAAAGTAAAAACCCTTCAAAATTACATCAAAGTGTCAGAGAGGCAAAAATGAAGTCTTGGAAGCAATAGCAGAACAAAGGAAAGACAAAAAACTGACACGAATATTCACAAGCTAATGGGAATAACAAACACTTTAATCTACACATCACTTTGTTTGTTCAGGCAAGAGGATAACA
The DNA here is from genome assembly GCF_964275005.1 of Diadema setosum. Classification (NCBI taxonomy): domain Eukaryota; kingdom Metazoa; phylum Echinodermata; class Echinoidea; order Diadematoida; family Diadematidae; genus Diadema; species Diadema setosum. The sequence continues at coordinate 33,891,636 of NC_092700.1, read as the reverse complement.
GCAAAAACAACAAACAAACAAACAAACAATCAATCAAACAAACAAACAAACAAACAGAAAATACACATGATTACAGTCTTCATATCACATTTCAAATTTTTATGTTCAGTAAATCAACAGAAATTCACCAGCACACTAAGACATAAAAAAGTCACAAGAAACAAAATGTATTAAAACTATTAAAGTTTTGTCAGATAAATTCCTTGATTTGAATAGGCAACACATCTTTATTATTATCATTGTTTATTTACTCATTTTAAATAGCAATTCAACATAATACAAACATAAAATTATATTACATAATATCAAGATTGTGGTGATTCTAGGTGCATGCCACTGGTTGCCAGGGGAGGAAAAGGCAAAACTTAATCATCATTATAATAAACATCTGATGCACATCTTTTCAAGAGATTACTGTTGCATAATAGATGGCTCGTTGTAAGCACTATATTAATTGTTAATAATTAATGTTAAAAAGAAAAACACAATTTGTATGTATGGCATGAAAAAACAGTTGGCATGATGTGCAATGCAAGAGAGAGAGAGAAAAAAAACCCAGGAAAACAGAAAAAGAAAGTGAGAGATAGACAGGACATCTCATCAAATATTTGCCGAGCAAATTATAGCAGAGGGACACTTTCCTAGCAAAGTACATTAATTGCAACTAATTAGCAGATGTCTCCGATCTGCAGAGTGCCTGATTGGCTGGCTGGCTGGCTGGCAAGAGACGGGAAGCAGCGCTCGGAAGTCGGGAAGGAGGGGAGACCATCATTCATTCATCGTGAGAGATGTGGCAGTTTCATTAATAGCGCAAATGGATGCTGCCCGATATTACCAGATGTTGCACGCTCTGCCTCTGCTACTGACGCTCTTGGACAATATATACAGCGAGTGCTGTCAAAAATCACACGATCATAAAAGCGTGTTCGTATTAAAGCCATTGACAGATGAAACAACTGGAATCTGCTGGCCTGTTGTAAATGGTGTCAAGCTATTCTAATAAACCAGAAACACATTGTCAGTGCGATATTGACACAAACACTTGAGTTTTCAAATTAGATTTTTCAAGATACTTTTGTCGAAAGCAAAACGAAACGAAAAAGTACACATACACAGTGTTGTACAAGGAAGGAAGTGTGTTTACAATGTACTTGAATCTATTTGATACTTGCATTTAATACACATACAGTTGTCAAGTCATTTTTTGAGCAATACGATAAACAGGATATCTATGAACATAAAGATTTGATCACATGACATTGATGAATTCTGATTCATGAAGAAAAAAAAAATGTTGCACCCAATACATCACACACACACACACACAGTTTTGAACTTGAGTCTATAAAGTGGAACACACACACACATACACACACACAAATCGTTTCTTCACAAATTATACCAAAGACAGAAGTCCTATCAAGATTATCCCCCCCCCCCCCATGTACAGTTGTAGCACTAGCTGATGCCAATTGTGTGTTCCTCACTGTGTGTGATCATCATCTGTTACCTTTCTCTGCCAATTTCCTCACCCCATAAAATTGGAAGCATAAAAAGAATCCTTGACAGACACTCAGGAAAAACTTAATAATGTATGATTGCAGTGCCATTAGCACATCATGGCAGCAGCCTTCGCATCATGAACTCTGCATTCCTTTCCTGACTACCACTACCACTGTACATAAAATTCACTTCTGATGCAAGAGCTCTGTTGACTCAGTTACCATGACGACCACCATACAGGAGGACCTGCTGAAGCCAGTATCCTTCTCGGTACACCTGTCTGTATTAGATGTGCAAGCATACTGTACACTAAAAGTAAGGATGGTGTACAGTGTGACTATGTTCATACTGTAGAGTGTGCAAGTATGTATGGATTAGAATTCCATCACTAAATCACTATGCTAGCTCATGAATGTCAATTTTTCCACCTTTATTCCATGCAATGCACAAGCACTTCACGGAGCAGGTTATAAACTAAATGTACGCTACAATTTGTATTCTAGATTGCAACACTACATTGTAAATGTTGTGTTCATATATGCAGTTGTAGGCCTACACTGCATGATCCTACAATATTGTAGTTGTACATCTCGTGTCAAGAAAAATGTGATACAATTATGTACTTTATATTTTGTATTGCATGACAGGTGAACATAAATGAAGAATTCTAAGACTTGGAGATCAAGGACTGCAATGTACATACAATGTACACTATGTACAACAACGTACATGTACGTTGTACATACATTGTATGTACATGTTATGAGCAATGCACATATTAAATATATTGTACATTGTAGGCCTACACGGCTGTACAGTCTACCTCAAGTTTAACCTCTCCTATAAGTGTCAAACATGTATTTTCTGAACATTCCAACTAAAGCAACAAAAGGAAGAACTATTTGATTATATTCATTATCTGGGGAATCTTCTGTTCTATAGCTTCAGATTACAAGTACGTACAATCAAGTATGCCTGGTGTTCATGTAATGCACAAAACAAACAAACAAAAAACTGTGCAGTACCTTGTGTGAGTGATTTTTTTTTTTTTTCAAAGCATTTTGCTGTGAGCACATCATATCTCAAAATGATATGCTACAAGAGGGAAAAAGAATGCAACAACAACACAAGTGCCTAGTTCACCGTAGAGTGAGCGTTAGGAAATGCATCCACAAAGGAGAAAGGGGGAAAAAAAGGGACATGGCGGGGCTTTCTTTCATTATAGCTCCTTTGGCAATCCTTATTGAAAAATGCATCTGCTCCATATTCTCGGTAGGTTGCCTTGCAATGATTTCTTCTTACAGTCGTAGATTGTCAGAACTACCAAATGGCCCAATAATTTTCTGCTGGGGATGCACAAAGTACAAAGGTAGGGGGGGGGGGAACATGACTTGCAATCTGAAATAAAACTCCACAAATGCAAAATGCACGGTAGAGTAAGAATCTGATTGCTCAACCTCTCTGCATCATATTACATTCCCAAGAGATAATACCTTTTGTGTTTCGTTTTATTCATCACTTCATTGCAAATGTCAAACATCAAGCAAAAAGAATACTGTATTGTGCATTGTGCAATGGGGTAATAAGTGTTCTTACAATTGTACAATTTTAATTTTTATACAAATTTATCAAATAATGGCAGTACATGTACGTTTGTATATTGCAAGTTATGAGTATTCACAAACTACATTGTAGGTGCACATTGAAATGTACATTGTACCTAATACATTGTAGGTAGATGCACAGTACATACGTGTTTGCATTTACAATGTATGTAGTTCACTTCAACCAAATTTAAATAATAAGCCATTTATGTAATATAAAAAATTAATGAATTACCTACCCCCTACTGCTTGTAAGTTTTCAATTGTTCTTCTATCAAATTATATGATTCTATATTAAAAAGTCTGTAGTTCAAAAGACATTATAGACCAACAGTTCTCAGCCAGTGGGATGTGATGTTGGCCAACACTACAATGTGTACAACATGGTTTTTATTTTCAATAGAATACAAAGTTCAGTAATGGCAGTTTTGTAAAATAGCAACTTGGTTTCCAACCTTGGGGACATTATACGAGTTGTTGGCTTCTCAAATAGTGGTCACCTCTTTTAAAAATGTGCAAAAGTTAAACCTCATGCAGAGTACATAAATGTGTATGTCTTGTCCAGTGATCTACACTTTGTACATTGGGAACTAAAAGTACATTGTATATAGTCTGAAAGGCAAGTTATCATATCGAGCGAGCTGAGCTAATTTCTTGGTCTGAATTTTGGATGAAAAAGGTAGTTTACTCCGACATCATTTCATACTGTCTTCACTCTCAATATCTCCTCCACATCTGAAAGTGATTTATTGGAGGTGTCGCAATATTGAGAGGATGCAAACAAGACTCTGCCTTGGGCGACACTGGATAGACCGGAGAAAATTTATTGTAGGGGACTAGGTGTGCTAAGCCTCACGACTTTTGTATGCCATATTTTTTGAGGATATATTGCTTCCTTTGAGAATGCCAACATATGTAGCTGACAAGAAACTGTCAACAGTCGTAAAACTGCACCATCAGCATCTGGTGTGTGGCTTATGTCCTGCCTCATGCATTCGTTATATAGCATTTCTCTGAAGTCTGTTTGGAATTGAAATGTCAAAGGGATGGTAGAGTTTTGGTTGAGACCGACATTGTAACTTCAGGTTTCTAATATTTTTCTGGTGAAATAATGAGAAGCCTCTAGTAAAATATGAAAGAGCATATAATTTCAAGAGAAATTCAATGTTTTTTCAATGAAAATTGATTTTGAAATGGCTGAGATATCAAAAAACAAAGTAAAGGGCAAGTCCAAGATATCGCGCACCTTACGTATGGGACATTCAGAGATTTCAAACCTCTGAAAAGTAATGAAGGAGCACTTGGATTTTACTGTTTATCATCAGGAGGACTGGTATCCGTGAGAAGAATATTGTGTTTAAGTTTGATGTCATTTGACCTTGGGTTAATGGTTTTATTAAGAAAAATATGCCAACTTACGTATGGGACCAGAGAAAAACTGGATTTTTCAAAATAAAGTTCGAACTGAAAATTCTCTGAAAGTACCTTACTGATCAAGTTCTGTTTGGAAGTGAAGAAAGGTACAATACTGAAGTATCTTTCAGCAAAGTTTCATTGCAAAAGAATAAAGCATATTTTCATGAAGTTGGTTTAATTAACGAAAGTACACCTTACGTATGGGACATGGCTCAACTTACGTATGGGACATTTGTCTTTAGTGCACAAATGCATTCATGGGAATGACTTTAAATTTCCCCATAGTGTCATATTCAGTTCCACAAATCATGCTACAACATGTAACAAATGAAATAGACTTCTAAGTGGGTACTTTCCCGGTTCAGGTACCTAGCAAAGCTAAAATAAAACAAATAAAAGTAATTACCAATTTACAATTAAATGTCTTAGTTTGGATTCCGTCATGCATTAACACTGTCCTCATGATGTCTACACATACAAATATAGTATACTGACACTCTATTTCTAGCCCATTTGTAATTACTCTAGTCAATATTTTTTCATCAAATAAAAAAAAATGAGCGAATTCTAGCTTATGACCTTGATATAGCATACATGTACATGTACAATAACTAATTTGTAGTCTTGATAATTTCAACTTTAGAATCAAATGTCATGTACAATGTAATTTGCAAATACAGTTTGAAGTGGGTACTTTCAGTAGCTCTAGGCTTACCTTGCAAGTTGTCTAAGTTTTTATAAAGCTTTATAATTGTTTGAAATGCAGCACAAAACACAACAACAACAAGAGTACTTCATTTTGCTCTGTAATCATCATGTTTTGCCATGTGAATTTTAGCTGAACTGCAAAATCAATCAAATTTTAATGAAAGTTTTAGATTTTAAGGAGATAGAAGAATGTATGTACCAATGCTGGCTTTTTTTTTTTCAAATTGCTTGGCTTCGTGTCTACGAAACCAAAGACGACAAAATTTGTGTTACTTTGTACATACATACATGCTTGTGTAGTGATACAGGAAAGATTATCATTTGCCCATTCAAATCTAGATTTGAAACACTTAAGTAACTCACTGATCTGCAAATTACAATTTTGAATAAATTCTAATAACCTCATTTGATCATACACTACCAGATTGCAATGTATGTTGATAATTGTGTAGATGTGGGGTACAAAGTAAGTATGAGTTGATGAAGGTGTCTCAGAGCACATCTGTCTCTTCAAACACAAAATAGAAAAGAATATTGAATTCCCTATTTGTTTGTGTAATTTGTGTTTTTAGCACTCCAACCACAGAACCAGTATTGATATTGTGGTTTATGGCAAATGTAAACTACATTGTATAGTCTTCATTTTACAGGATTTTCAGAAATCATGTTCATGACCTTGATAAGTCATGACATATTCTGAGGGTGAGCAGTTGAAATATTAACAATCATATCAAAATAAAAAGTATTCTCATAGGGTTTTTCCTTTGCTATCAACTCTAGTAATGACAAAGTTACCTGTTGTCACCTTAAGTGATTTTTCTTTTCAGTAAAACCTATAATGTTGTCATTGATGAGCGCCATAAGCACAATTGTTTTGATTTCCTTTTTGAGGCTGTACAACCTGTAGTAAAATTGTACATGCTGAACAATGTACTGCACCTAAAATGACACTCAGAGAATCCCATTCTTGGACAAAGTCATTTTGTAGAGAGGTAAAGTTGAAAATGATAACTGAATTATAAAGAAAATGTCCAATATCAAAATGTTAACGGGGAATGTTAATTAAAGACCAGCTGCACAGCCTGTAATGAAAATAAGAAAATACAAGTATAAATGAATATTCTGTATTTTCCTTTCTTAATCATAGAATGACTCAATAATGCTGTTCTTACACTCTCCCTGAGGTCAACTGAGTAGGAGAGGCAGATATATTGACATACAGTATCCTTCAGAGTAGGTGCAAAGATAACCATTAACCAAACAAATGTAAGGACATGTAGCATCCGTGTCAAAAAGCGGTTTTCCCATTCACTTTGCATGTAATGTCCCATACGTAAGGCATTTGTCCCATACGTAAGCAAACTTTAATTAGTTATAAGATGAAGGACTAATTAAATTTCCTCATTTAGTTTTGCTAATCTGGAGTTGAAATGAATAAATTAGAACTTCCTAAAGTATGATTGGTCAATGTTACATATCTTCAGAAAAAACTTAAAAAAACATACTCAAATCCTTACGTATGGGACACTGTGTTCTGGGAAAGTGCATAATTTGCATAATTAATGTGCTGACCTTGTCTTACCAATTGCAGATTATACTAACTCATACAGGGGTCATGTCCATAAAGGAACTAGGTCAAGGACAAATTCAACTGATTTTAGATGAATATTTATAATTTGTCCCATACGTAAGGTTTGTTTTTGATTTATGCAAATCAAGGCCATATTTCTTGCATAAATTTGCATAATTCAATATTTTCTTTGCTGGAAATATATGATTTAACTCTTTGGCTACAACATGATATCAATAACTTTTTGATAAAATCAATATGAATTTTGAGCATCTGAGGGGACATTATCTTGGACTTGCCCTAAAACAAAGCAATCCTAATAAAAGGTGGGTAACACCTTTTATCATATAGGCTCACTTTGTTTTGGGATATCTCAGTTATTTCAAAACCAATTTTCATCGAATAAACTTTGAATTCCTCTTAGAATTATATGCTCTTTCATATTTCATGAGAGGTTTCTCATTACCGCAAAAAATCCTCATCAAAAAACATTGGAACCCTGCAGCTCCATCTCAAACAAAACTGGAGCATCCCTTTAAATATCAGGACTGCCAACTCCGCAGACCAAAATGACATAATTGATGTGCGGTAGAGAGAATACCGGTATTGTACTGTACTTTGGAGGCAAAAATCCTATTATGGATAGAATAAAGAGGTAAGGAATGACCATTCTATACTTCCAATCATTCTAAATCTTACTTCAAGATACAAACTGTACACTGTACAGGTACAATGTACATTCGCATCTAGATATCAATATTTGCTTGTTCTTAAAAATAGACATCAAGAAACACAATAATTTGCAGCTCTGCAAGTTCGCAATTCTTCCTTCCACTCCTAACCCTCCACAAAATATGGAACTTCCAGGGAATATCAGAGTTTAGTACAATGCAATGACTGCAGTTTTGCATCTCATACTCTAAAAAATATTGTGGATATTTTTGCTGTATATTGAAATTTTCGCCCATTATGCCTTACCACCAACCAGTGCAAAAATTTAAAAGCGCACAAATACTTTTGCTTGCTATATAACAATTCAGTAGTTTATGTCTAATTCCACAGAATTAAAAACATGCGAAACTCATCTTACCTGGCCAAGCGCGAATATTAAGCACTTAAAAACATCCCCTTTTACAGTACACATGAACACGTGATGTATAGATCATCAAAATATTCATCCTGTTGATTGTATGTGAGTGTCTGTGTGTCTGTGTGTGTGTGTGTGTGTGTGTGCACATAAATATCAAATTTTCCAACCATGGAGTAAAATCCTTGTAAATCTTTTTTCTTTTTTTTTTAACAAGTTTGAAATCAATTGCTATCCCTGGGCTTCAATGTTAAAGCCGACACCACGATGAAAAATGAATGTTGTTCCCCTGATGAAAATGAATAATAAATATATGTCAAAATGAACAAAATATGCAGCTGCCTTTTTTTTCCCTTGACTACCAAGTTTGCAAAAAAGATTGATTAATACTCTCTAACAGGGATGAGCAAATATCCACCTGCTCTGTTGTCATGGTAACCAGAGCATCAAGGATAACTTCTCTCTCACTCTCTCTGGGCCTAACTGACTGCTGCTCAGCCACATTTCAATGTGATGGCTTGGGAAAGGGTGAAAACGGAGCATAATTGATTTTTCAGAGTACATCAAAGTGAATGAATGAAAAATGATCTCAGAGTACCGCTAAGCATTTCCCCCAAAATGCATGTCTGTCGGAGAGAGATACATGTATATTCCCGAGGGCATATCACAGAAATGTTACCCTTTTAAATGACAACATGCAGCAAAAGAACTCACTTTAAAGCAAATTTCACACTGTTCTACTGATATTCATACGTCTGGCAAACTTTAATCCCCTTCACACCTCAAGTCACCGTGTGGCCAATACACAAATTTCCGTATGCCTGTTAATGATGGAGTTTCCCTTGATTCTGGGAGAATGTCTTTGTAAATCTGACCAGACTTTTAAAACATGACTGAGGTTGTGGAGCTCAGCTCAAAAAACCTTGTACTCACATCCACCATGGTGCATTCATAAATTCTGGATGGCAGTACAGTTGAACCTCTCTTATCCGGCCTCCCTTTATCCGGATCTCTCTATTATACGGACGCAATCTCACCGTGATTTTTTTTTTTTTTTTTTTTTTTAATAATTACGGGAGGAAAGGGGGATTCCCAACTCCTTGAGAACTCCTACACAAACACACATGAATTACATATATTACTTCCAACATTAACATACACCTCTATTTTGGGGTCTGTTACTGAGTGTAACAATGAAAAGGTTGCAGTATACACATTACTACATGTGGTACTACATGGGCTACATCAGTACATGTATAAAGAATCGAGTCTCCCGTATCCGGCCAAATCCCTTATCCGGATGAGCCCCGGTCCCGACTTGTCCGGATACGAGAGGTTCAACTGTACATGACAGACCATGGTGATTGTGACACAACTCTTGCTTGAGATGTACAGTGTAATTTGCAGATGACGGTCAGCATGGAGACACATACAGGGTTTGAACATGCTGTACAGTCATGTAACTCATGTAACTTGCATTTCAGAATCATCACTGTGATTAAAAAAAAAAGAGAAAAAAAGCATGTTCTCTTGCAAGTCTGAAACCCCTTCAAATGAGATTGCTTTCCAAATGAAGCGTTGGTAAATTATGCAATGTGCATAATGACATCCCTGCATCACACACTTGGCATGACAAGAAGAGATTGGCACAAATTGGATAGCAGCGAGCACCTGAGCTTCTGTGTATCTACAGTACCTTTGATGTGCACTCCATGAGTTTCTTTGTCAACCAGTCTTTGAATGTCCCCCCCCCCCCCCCCCCCCGCAGTGCATGTTACAATGTACTGTAGTGTAAAGCAAGAAATGTTCGCGAATTGGAGCCAATGGTCTTTATGGGGGCATGAAATTTTCTTGGGTTTTGCCACTAGCATTCAATGCATTACAGTGTAGACAAGAACTATAATTGCTGCATTTCAGTTTGGTGAATCTTGGCTCTCACCAAATTCACAAAATTAAATAAAATGCAAGCAAAACACCTCTGGTTTTACAGTGTAACATCAATGTACAGCTGTACACATTCTCCCTTAGCAGTAAATCAATGTGTATGTGTGTGTGTGTGTGTGCATAGTTTATTTTCAAGAACATAATATTCCTATCATAAAAGGGCAATTGACTTTGATTCACTTTATACTAGTTATGATATGTATTACATGAAAATGAAATACAATGTAGACTGGTATTTGTATGTGTTACTGTTTAAAATTTATTTCTGTATAGTATCGTTTGATCTCTTTTCCTTCCTTCCTATTGTACTACCCTCTCTTCCCTTTCTTTTTCATCTTCTTCCCCCCCCCCCCACACACACACACCCTCCTTCCCCCTTCCAACCTTCTTTTTCTTTCTGCTCACGTTCTCTGGATGACAACAAAGCTGCATTTGATATGATTCATAATTTGCAGGTTCGGCCTTCAACTTCATTGGAACACGACTACAAACTAATACTCTGCCGAACCCTGTGCTTAGGCAAAAAAAAAAAAATTTGTTGCATTGGCGTAACATGAGATTTTCAAATAGGGTCGGTCGGGCGGATTTTTTTTTTTTTTTTTTTGCTACCTGCATTTAACGTGTAAAACTCGTGCTCAGCTCAGTAAACAGAACTGCTGCACCGAATGTGCTGTGTTCATCTATTCTACAAATCATTTATGAGGCCGATATTACTGGAATTATACCCCTTCACAGAATTTAAAGATGTTGAAATCCCTATCCTGAATGTTTTTACTTCATATTTTACTATTTTGACTTAGATAAGATAGATGCAAATTGACCCATATGTACGATCTTTTCATCGCACACGGCGATCTCTATTACAGTCCCACATATACAGATTCGTGTAAGTTCTCCACACAAGAAACCTATGGCAAAACTGTACACAATACATCGCAGTCTGAATGCTACGTATACACTGAATAAATCTTGTTAGAGTACGTGGCGTGTCCGTGTTGGAAACAGATGACGTACTGATCAAGGAAGGCTTATGCGAGGCGCTAGATCTCTCCCTCGTACATCCGATATCCCCAGAGCCGTTTCCACTTCCGGGTTTGTGCAATCGCGATCGCAATCAACAAGATATTTGATATCGATAGCAAAAAAAATAATAAAAAAACATGGGGTCGGCGGAATTTTTAGGGTCGGGCGGGTTACGCCAATGCAACAATTTTTTTTTTTTTTTGGCCTTACATGTATACATGTATCCCTCCCCACCATTCTCTCCTAAGATGCTCTTCTACTCTTTCTTACACTGAACCTCAAGAATTGATCTCTACCATGTACCTGAATCACCATCGCTTCCATGACAAAGAATTATGCATAAAATTATGAATCATGTAGCGTAATTTAATTACACCACTCAGGGATTTTTATAGGGATATTCATAAGTGGGGAAACCACATAAAGTGCATTCCGCCCACTCAATACGCTGTTTCCCCCGTAACTCCCCTCTGATGCACCAGAATTTAACCCAACAGACGATAGACGAGATGATGAGATCTGTTGAAAAACTCCCTCATAGACTTAACTATGAAACATAAGGTATGTACTATACCTTGTATCAATGCAGAAACTAGAAGGGCAGTATACATAAAAAGGGTTGATGCATGGTACAGTAACAGGAGAATATGTGACGTTACGATACAATTTAGGAATTGACGCAATTATCTACACTTCACCTCATAAAACGACAGGTACAGCAGCCAGGACTCATTAGCTAATGGTCATAAAAGTTGTAGTGCTCATCAGCAGCATGACAACCCATACTGTATTGCACTGTAAAAGCTATTATTTTCATGTGTATTATACGTGACCCGCTACAACAAAAGGATCCTAAAGTCGCTGACGGGTGAGCCGAGAAAATCAAGTTTGAAGTCACATCATCAAAACCTATCAAAACATTTGGATTTCTGTTTTAACATAATTTTGTAGTCTAATGTACCGGTAGGTCTTCTATCATCTGCCAAAATTTCGAAGCTAAATGATCAAAGGAAAGGCCTGAAAATAGCATTTTTCTGGGCCATGCTTGGCTCGCCCGTCAGCGACTTTAGGATCCTTTTGTTGTAGCGGGTCACATAAGTGCAACTACTACATACAAATGTACAGCACATATGTAAAGTTTCTTCATTTAAGAATCTCAACACTGGCTTTACAGTATGTTCCTTGTATTTTTAGGTCTGGATTCTTTGTTTCAAAGAATAAAACTTTGCTGCTCATTGGAACTCCATTTTACAAACCAGTAATTGAATGAAACATTACTTTGTACAGTACTGTTTTCATAAATCATGCATTTCAGACGATGCTTCCACGCTTCGCACAGTCATGTATAGAGATGGGTAGTTTGAAAGTTTAATACTTGCAATGTTCCAGCATTTTCTCCATTAACAAACTCTGACAAGCAATTAATCATACATTTTACATGGTGAGAGCAAAAGAAGGAAATTCCTTAAAATTCTCTCGATGCAGATTCTGAAATGTTTACAGAAATATCAAGAGTGATTCCAAAGGAAATAAATTACACCCCGCTGCTTTAACGTTTGTTTGATTGAAGTTCATTTCTGTGCCTGGCATGAAACAAACAAACATCACTTCTTGCGCTGATTCATTTTTTTGTTGCAATGCTCTGCCGAGAAGCGATGGGGCGATTTGACGATCAACTGCCCGCGTCACGTCATACCCACTAAACATTAATCAAAGTTACGGGCATGACAAGAATTTCAAGGAATTCCAAAATGAATACTCTACAAGTAAGTCTGTTCTCTCCCACTCCCTTGTGGCAGTCTGGTACAGATTGCCTCTTACCAGTAATCTCCGGTTGCCTTGATGTCGGGTGACTAATGGAATGAAAGCCCAGTAGATTACCATCTACCCAAGACAACAAGGACAATACATAATAATTGGAGCAACATCATGGCGTGCCTCTGTACCCAAAGAGAACTTTGCACACAAGTGTGTGTACTACAGTTGCATGTGTGTGTGTGTGTGTGTGTGTGTGTGTGTGTGTGAATATCATTTCATATTTTGATTAACTGATTCCATTCCTCAGAAAGATCCATGTATCGTATACACTGTTTCATCAGCCCGTAAAGTTTTTAATACAATGAAATTTTCAATTGCCTGTTTGTCCATATTTAAATAAATGTTAATAATTCATGCAATTTATTCAAAATATGTACACTGAATGAAATTAAACATGTAAATATCTCTGAAAAGAAAATTAAATACATGTATGTATTTTGATTTTTTTAATACTGACTTTATTCTTAAGAAACACCCTTAGGTACATTGTATCATGAACTACATAGTGTACAAGTGTATGAAGGTAAATTTATTTGTAAAAAAAAAGATTGAAATTTTCATTTGCCTGTTTTCCATACACATTCATGTGAATGCTATTGATTAAGAACACTGAAGGCAATATCTCTAAATCTACTGTACACTGATGACTCCAAACATCTGTAAAAATTTAATCCATTCACATATCACTGCAGGATTTTTTATTTTTTATTTTTTTGTCTTCCACTAGTGCGGCCTTGTTTCCGTCTATCATTAGCTTTTCAAACATCCTTCTCTATTTGTTTCCTGGGTCTAATCTCTCCATCAATCTCACACTGTACAACATGTTCACGTACATTTGTATTGTATTTTCTTGCTTGCATCCTGACTCCTTTTACACCTGCCCTCTGCAGTCTTCCTTTCATTAAAAAGCCATCCTTTTTTTGAAGGTTCTTTCCAGATTCCTGTCACCTGCGCCTACAGATTGGATCTGAAGGTTCTCTTTTTTTCCCCTATACATCTTTTTTTTTTTTTTATTATCCTTACAAAACAATTCTCTTTCATATGCAGATACATACTCAGTACAAATTTGACAAAATCCAAAATGATTCACTGAATTCCAAATCTGACAAGTCTTTGGAGACAACATGGACATAATTTCAGTTTTAACACCATCACATTCAAATGATCATTGCATAAAATGGGTAAAAGATCTGGATTATCACAAGTCAAAGGAGAACAAAATACATAAAATCTAATACCTGATGAGATGGAGTGTTCATGTAGCTGACTCGAACGGAAATGTCTATCAGCTACACGTACAATGTACATTCATTTCATGTTTTACAACAAAATTCCATCTGTGGAGAACTGAAGAAAGGCAATACCATAACTAGTCTTTTCTTTTCTTTATTTTGTTTCTCTCCCCCCCCCCCCATCTCTCCCCTCTCTCATATCTTCCCGAGAACATTCATCTCTCCCTCTCTCATATCTTACTTGGAACTCTCATCTCTCCCTCTCTCATATCTTACTTAGAACTCTCATCTCTTCATCTCTCCCTCTCTCATATCCTCCTCTGAACTCTCATCTCTCCCTCTCTCACATCTCTCCCCTCTCATATCTTCCATAGAACCCTCATCTCTCTCTCTCTCTCTCTCTCTCTCTCTCTCTCACACCTCTCCCTCTCTCATATCTTCCTTAGAACTCTCATCTCCCCTCTCACATCTCTCTCTCTCTCATCCTTTCTACCACATCTCTCTCCATCTCATATCTTTCCCTCTCTCTTTTCTTCTCTCACATCTCTCACTATCTCACACTATCTTTTCCCTCTCTCATCTTTTCTTCTCTCACATCTCTCACTATCTCACACTATATTTCCCTCTCTCCCTCTATCTCATATCCTTCTGTTACTGTACATCTCTCATATATGTATCATTTATCCCATCTATCTCTCTGTCTGTTTGTCTCTCTCCCTCTTTCTCTTCTTTCTCTCCCTTTATATAATGGCAAGATTTCAACATCTGTTCTCTGGAATCAACATCACCCTGATTACAAAGTCTTGAGTTTAATCAGCTAATACTCATCTGATTTTCAAATTACAATTTCACACCTTCTTAGCAAGCTCTCAGATTCCCACATGATGAGTTAATTACTTTACAAGCTGTCACGTTGTGTCATATAAAAACTCTTGCAGTCTCATCAGCAACATGCTGGCATACAATTACAATATTAGCATTCTAAGATTGTGATCCTTAGGGGAGGTTAATGAGATATGCAAGTGTACAAATAAATGTTGAGATTACTCTTTAGCTCTTATTGTTTTCTTTTTTTCAAGACTCTGTTACATCCAGCCCATAGAGCAGGAAATGGCAAGCCACAGTCATTTTATGAACCCATGTACAGTATTCATCACGCTTTGATTTTAACATTAAAATTCTTCTGTTGCATACAAATGTATATAAAATCATTCTGTGAAGTGACGAGATTGACAAATTTAATGCTACTATTAAAGCGATGTTTTACAAATACTGATGTGATACAGGTACAACTGTAATTGCACACATAGTTAATTAATATTTTCTATAGGTACAAATGTATTTGTTAACAAAATCAAGTCTGTTTGTTTGTTTGTTTGTTTTTTTGGTGAGACTGAAGCTGTGTGTGTGAGACAGGGAAAGAGGGAAGATCAATAATGAGTATGATGCATCAACTTGCGAATGAAACAGATATACACTGTAACGTACACCTGTACATACATTGTACATGTACATAATGTATAACAATGCTTGTACTATCAGGAAGTCGCACGGACTTTGACTAGTCTGCTACTAAACTTTGGCAATAGACTAGCAGGCAGATAACAGTCTCTGCTGGGAACCAGAGAGAGTCTCCATGTAACAAGTGATATTTAAATATCAAACTCACCGGGTACGACAAAATATTCCGGTTGATGAGGTGGTGCATGTTCGCTGGAGAGTTGGCCCTGTTTGGGAGGGAGCTCTGGCGAGGCACAGTGGACTTTGCAGTCCGCATCCGCAGCGGAGACGGGGTCCTTGCCCCGCCACCTGTTCCTTCTTTCGTTGCCGCGGCGAGAGCTTCCCCTGCTGTTCTGGTAGCCATGGCAGCGGCAGATCTGTCAGGACAAGTGTTGAATATTTGACAGAAGAAATAAATCATTGACCTCCGTGATGGTTCAGGTACGAGTTCATTGTTTGTAGGCAACAAAATACAACTGGGAAACAAAACATGTACACTGTACATAATTTATACCCCTTGATGTCTGGAATGCATTATTGTGTGTATGTATCATAATCTATTCAAGAGATGTATGGAAAAATGAAAATGGACTGCAATACATCACAGTACAGTTTCAAACTACATTTTAACCTGTATGCATTTAAAAAGTCTTTGGCTTGACACTTCAGTAAAACTTGTGAAAATGCAAATTGTCAATTCCAAAAACGACTATATATATTATCTGCAATCAACAACACCTCAATGACTTGGTCCATGTTGAAAATTGCACTTAAAATCAGTAAAGCTTTCTATTTGATTGCAGAAAATGAAAAGACAACAATAAATAAAACTTACATGGGATACTACACTTGTCCAGTATCACACTACTGCAGCCGGGTACATGTATTCAATTCAAGGACACAAGGCTTGACATTGAGAAGGAATTTGAAATGTGTCCTGTATCATGCATTCACAAGATTTTGAACAGGCTCAGACGATGACAGTGAACAGATTACAATTGTACTATGTGCACTCATCAACCTAGCAGACTGATGTTCCACTCTCATTTAATTAAACAAAATTGGTATTTTAAAAATGAAACATGCAATAGTTGCCTTGGACTCCATTTCAAACCACCAGAGCCAAAACTGTATTGAATACATAGTTGAGTGGTTGTTATACAGTGCTCACTGTTGTCATGGTGATACATCACTGAACACTGCAATTGCAATACAATTTTGTATGTAGTGTCTGTTGTCTGGATTACAAATCACTTTTTTACTCTTGAGTGATGGAGAAAAAGATCTGCATCACTTCACTCAGATATTGCATTACATTTGTATGGTATTCACTACATACAGTATGTACAAGAGACAGTACACATTAATGTATTGTTAAAGGGACTGCACAGTACTGGTTGAGGTGGGATTCATGTTTTGAACATTCCTATGATAAAGTGAGATATTGAGAAACCTCTTATGAAATATGTAAGACCATTTAATTTCAAGAAGGATTTAACGTTTATTTGATGAAAATTGTTTTTCAAATGGCTGAGATATCCAAAAAGTGATGATAATAAAAGGCCACAGGCCACGCCTTTTATTATGATCTCTTTGTTTTACCATGTTTTTGGATATCTCAGCCATTTCAAAACCAATTTTCATCAAATAAACTTTTAGTGGAAAAGTGAGCAAAGAAAATGGGATTCCATCGGGATTCGGAGGTCTCGGAGGTCTCGGGTTCGAATCCCGATGGAATCCCATTTTCTTTGCTCACTTTTCCACTAATAATTTATATTCTTTCTGGTCAGTTTATTCTGTCTTTATTTGTTACAAACTCAAAAAGCTGCATCACTTCGGTGATCCCTCGCATTTATCCCCAAGTTGAATTATCCTTCGGGTTTATGCCAGGTTCAAGTGTGTGCGTGTGTGTCACACACAAACACACTGCTATAGCTTCTGACCACCCGAGCATTGAGAATTAAGGGTTTCTGGGACGAACACTGCACTAGGGCTTTCTATAGCTCAGTCGGTAGAGCACCGGTCTAGCAAGCCGGAGGTCTCGGGTTCGAATCCCGATGGAATCCCATTTTCTTTGCTCACTTTTCCACTAATAATTTATATTCTTTCTGGTCAGTTTATTCTGTCTTTATTTGTTACAAACTCAAAAAGCTGCATCACTTCGGTGATCCCTCGCATTTATCCCCAAGTTGAATTATCCTTCGGGTTTATGCCAGGTTCAAGTGTGTGCGTGTGTGTCACACACAAACACACTGCTATAGCTTCTGACCACCCGAGCATTGAGAATTAAGGGTTTCTGGGACGAACACTGCACTAGGGCTTTCTATAGCTCAGTCGGTAGAGCACCGGTCTAGCAAGCCGGAGGTCTCGGGTTCGAATCCCGATGGAATCCCATTTTCTTTGCTCACTTTTCCACTAATAATTTATATTCTTTCTGGTCAGTTTATTCTGTCTTTATTTGTTACAAACTCAAAAAGCTGCATCACTTCGGTGATCCCTCGCATTTATCCCCAAGTTGAATTATCCTTCGGGTTTATGCCAGGTTCAAGTGTGTGCGTGTGTGTCACACACAAACACACTGCTATAGCTTCTGACCACCCGAGCATTGAGAATTAAGGGTTTCTGGGACGAACACTGCACTAGGGCTTTCTATAGCTCAGTCGGTAGAGCACCGGTCTAGCAAGCCGGAGGTCTCGGGTTCGAATCCCGATGGAATCCCATTTTCTTTGCTCACTTTTCCACTAATAATTTATATTCTTTCTGGTCAGTTTATTCTGTCTTTATTTGTTACAAACTCAAAAAGCTGCATCACTTCGGTGATCCCTCGCATTTATCCCCAAGTTGAATTATCCTTCGGGTTTATGCCAGGTTCAAGTGTGTGCGTGTGTGTCACACACAAACACACTGCTATAGCTTCTGACCACCCGAGCATTGAGAATTAAGGGTTTCTGGGACGAACACTGCACTAGGGCTTTCTATAGCTCAGTCGGTAGAGCACCGGTCTAGCAAGCCGGAGGTCTCGGGTTCGAATCCCGATGGAATCCCATTTTCTTTGCTCACTTTTCCACTAATAATTTATATTCTTTCTGGTCAGTTTATTCTGTCTTTATTTGTTACAAACTCAAAAAGCTGCATCACTTCGGTGATCCCTCGCATTTATCCCCAAGTTGAATTATCCTTCGGGTTTATGCCAGGTTCAAGTGTGTGCGTGTGTGTCACACACAAACACACTGCTATAGCTTCTGACCACCCGAGCATTGAGAATTAAGGGTTTCTGGGACGAACACTGCACTAGGGCTTTCTATAGCTCAGTCGGTAGAGCACCGGTCTAGCAAGCCGGAGGTCTCGGGTTCGAATCCCGATGGAATCCCATTTTCTTTGCTCACTTTTCCACTAATAATTTATATTCTTTCTGGTCAGTTTATTCTGTCTTTATTTGTTACAAACTCAAAAAGCTGCATCACTTCGGTGATCCCTCGCATTTATCCCCAAGTTGAATTATCCTTCGGGTTTATGCCAGGTTCAAGTGTGTGCGTGTGTGTCACACACAAACACACTGCTATAGCTTCTGACCACCCGAGCATTGAGAATTAAGGGTTTCTGGGACGAACACTGCACTAGGGCTTTCTATAGCTCAGTCGGTAGAGCACCGGTCTAGCAAGCCGGAGGTCTCGGGTTCGAATCCCGATGGAATCCCATTTTCTTTGCTCACTTTTCCACTAATAATTTATATTCTTTCTGGTCAGTTTATTCTGTCTTTATTTGTTACAAACTCAAAAAGCTGCATCACTTCGGTGATCCCTCGCATTTATCCCCAAGTTGAATTATCCTTCGGGTTTATGCCAGGTTCAAGTGTGTGCGTGTGTGTCACACACAAACACACTGCTATAGCTTCTGACCACCCGAGCATTGAGAATTAAGGGTTTCTGGGACGAACACTGCACTAGGGCTTTCTATAGCTCAGTCGGTAGAGCACCGGTCTAGCAAGCCGGAGGTCTCGGGTTCGAATCCCGATGGAATCCCATTTTCTTTGCTCACTTTTCCACTAATAATTTATATTCTTTCTGGTCAGTTTATTCTGTCTTTATTTGTTACAAACTCAAAAAGCTGCATCACTTCGGTGATCCCTCGCATTTATCCCCAAGTTGAATTATCCTTCGGGTTTATGCCAGGTTCAAGTGTGTGCGTGTGTGTCACACACAAACACACTGCTATAGCTTCTGACCACCCGAGCATTGAGAATTAAGGGTTTCTGGGACGAACACTGCACTAGGGCTTTCTATAGCTCAGTCGGTAGAGCACCGGTCTAGCAAGCCGGAGGTCTCGGGTTCGAATCCCGATGGAATCCCATTTTCTTTGCTCACTTTTCCACTAATAATTTATATTCTTTCTGGTCAGTTTATTCTGTCTTTATTTGTTACAAACTCAAAAAGCTGCATCACTTCGGTGATCCCTCGCATTTATCCCCAAGTTGAATTATCCTTCGGGTTTATGCCAGGTTCAAGTGTGTGCGTGTGTGTCACACACAAACACACTGCTATAGCTTCTGACCACCCGAGCATTGAGAATTAAGGGTTTCTGGGACGAACACTGCACTAGGGCTTTCTATAGCTCAGTCGGTAGAGCACCGGTCTAGCAAGCCGGAGGTCTCGGGTTCGAATCCCGATGGAATCCCATTTTCTTTGCTCACTTTTCCACTAATAATTTATATTCTTTCTGGTCAGTTTATTCTGTCTTTATTTGTTACAAACTCAAAAAGCTGCATCACTTCGGTGATCCCTCGCATTTATCCCCAAGTTGAATTATCCTTCGGGTTTATGCCAGGTTCAAGTGTGTGCGTGTGTGTCACACACAAACACACTGCTATAGCTTCTGACCACCCGAGCATTGAGAATTAAGGGTTTCTGGGACGAACACTGCACTAGGGCTTTCTATAGCTCAGTCGGTAGAGCACCGGTCTAGCAAGCCGGAGGTCTCGGGTTCGAATCCCGATGGAATCCCATTTTCTTTGCTCACTTTTCCACTAATAATTTATATTCTTTCTGGTCAGTTTATTCTGTCTTTATTTGTTACAAACTCAAAAAGCTGCATCACTTCGGTGATCCCTCGCATTTATCCCCAAGTTGAATTATCCTTCGGGTTTATGCCAGGTTCAAGTGTGTGCGTGTGTGTCACACACAAACACACTGCTATAGCTTCTGACCACCCGAGCATTGAGAATTAAGGGTTTCTGGGACGAACACTGCACTAGGGCTTTCTATAGCTCAGTCGGTAGAGCACCGGTCTAGCAAGCCGGAGGTCTCGGGTTCGAATCCCGATGGAATCCCATTTTCTTTGCTCACTTTTCCACTAATAATTTATATTCTTTCTGGTCAGTTTATTCTGTCTTTATTTGTTACAAACTCAAAAAGCTGCATCACTTCGGTGATCCCTCGCATTTATCCCCAAGTTGAATTATCCTTCGGGTTTATGCCAGGTTCAAGTGTGTGCGTGTGTGTCACACACAAACACACTGCTATAGCTTCTGACCACCCGAGCATTGAGAATTAAGGGTTTCTGGGACGAACACTGCACTAGGGCTTTCTATAGCTCAGTCGGTAGAGCACCGGTCTAGCAAGCCGGAGGTCTCGGGTTCGAATCCCGATGGAATCCCATTTTCTTTGCTCACTTTTCCACTAATAATTTATATTCTTTCTGGTCAGTTTATTCTGTCTTTATTTGTTACAAACTCAAAAAGCTGCATCACTTCGGTGATCCCTCGCATTTATCCCCAAGTTGAATTATCCTTCGGGTTTATGCCAGGTTCAAGTGTGTGCGTGTGTGTCACACACAAACACACTGCTATAGCTTCTGACCACCCGAGCATTGAGAATTAAGGGTTTCTGGGACGAACACTGCACTAGGGCTTTCTATAGCTCAGTCGGTAGAGCACCGGTCTAGCAAGCCGGAGGTCTCGGGTTCGAATCCCGATGGAATCCCATTTTCTTTGCTCACTTTTCCACTAATAATTTATATTCTTTCTGGTCAGTTTATTCTGTCTTTATTTGTTACAAACTCAAAAAGCTGCATCACTTCGGTGATCCCTCGCATTTATCCCCAAGTTGAATTATCCTTCGGGTTTATGCCAGGTTCAAGTGTGTGCGTGTGTGTCACACACAAACACACTGCTATAGCTTCTGACCACCCGAGCATTGAGAATTAAGGGTTTCTGGGACGAACACTGCACTAGGGCTTTCTATAGCTCAGTCGGTAGAGCACCGGTCTAGCAAGCCGGAGGTCTCGGGTTCGAATCCCGATGGAATCCCATTTTCTTTGCTCACTTTTCCACTAATAATTTATATTCTTTCTGGTCAGTTTATTCTGTCTTTATTTGTTACAAACTCAAAAAGCTGCATCACTTCGGTGATCCCTCGCATTTATCCCCAAGTTGAATTATCCTTCGGGTTTATGCCAGGTTCAAGTGTGTGCGTGTGTGTCACACACAAACACACTGCTATAGCTTCTGACCACCCGAGCATTGAGAATTAAGGGTTTCTGGGACGAACACTGCACTAGGGCTTTCTATAGCTCAGTCGGTAGAGCACCGGTCTAGCAAGCCGGAGGTCTCGGGTTCGAATCCCGATGGAATCCCATTTTCTTTGCTCACTTTTCCACTAATAATTTATATTCTTTCTGGTCAGTTTATTCTGTCTTTATTTGTTACAAACTCAAAAAGCTGCATCACTTCGGTGATCCCTCGCATTTATCCCCAAGTTGAATTATCCTTCGGGTTTATGCCAGGTTCAAGTGTGTGCGTGTGTGTCACACACAAACACACTGCTATAGCTTCTGACCACCCGAGCATTGAGAATTAAGGGTTTCTGGGACGAACACTGCACTAGGGCTTTCTATAGCTCAGTCGGTAGAGCACCGGTCTAGCAAGCCGGAGGTCTCGGGTTCGAATCCCGATGGAATCCCATTTTCTTTGCTCACTTTTCCACTAATAATTTATATTCTTTCTGGTCAGTTTATTCTGTCTTTATTTGTTACAAACTCAAAAAGCTGCATCACTTCGGTGATCCCTCGCATTTATCCCCAAGTTGAATTATCCTTCGGGTTTATGCCAGGTTCAAGTGTGTGCGTGTGTGTCACACACAAACACACTGCTATAGCTTCTGACCACCCGAGCATTGAGAATTAAGGGTTTCTGGGACGAACACTGCACTAGGGCTTTCTATAGCTCAGTCGGTAGAGCACCGGTCTAGCAAGCCGGAGGTCTCGGGTTCGAATCCCGATGGAATCCCATTTTCTTTGCTCACTTTTCCACTAATAATTTATATTCTTTCTGGTCAGTTTATTCTGTCTTTATTTGTTACAAACTCAAAAAGCTGCATCACTTCGGTGATCCCTCGCATTTATCCCCAAGTTGAATTATCCTTCGGGTTTATGCCAGGTTCAAGTGTGTGCGTGTGTGTCACACACAAACACACTGCTATAGCTTCTGACCACCCGAGCATTGAGAATTAAGGGTTTCTGGGACGAACACTGCACTAGGGCTTTCTATAGCTCAGTCGGTAGAGCACCGGTCTAGCAAGCCGGAGGTCTCGGGTTCGAATCCCGATGGAATCCCATTTTCTTTGCTCACTTTTCCACTAATAATTTATATTCTTTCTGGTCAGTTTATTCTGTCTTTATTTGTTACAAACTCAAAAAGCTGCATCACTTCGGTGATCCCTCGCATTTATCCCCAAGTTGAATTATCCTTCGGGTTTATGCCAGGTTCAAGTGTGTGCGTGTGTGTCACACACAAACACACTGCTATAGCTTCTGACCACCCGAGCATTGAGAATTAAGGGTTTCTGGGACGAACACTGCACTAGGGCTTTCTATAGCTCAGTCGGTAGAGCACCGGTCTAGCAAGCCGGAGGTCTCGGGTTCGAATCCCGATGGAATCCCATTTTCTTTGCTCACTTTTCCACTAATAATTTATATTCTTTCTGGTCAGTTTATTCTGTCTTTATTTGTTACAAACTCAAAAAGCTGCATCACTTCGGTGATCCCTCGCATTTATCCCCAAGTTGAATTATCCTTCGGGTTTATGCCAGGTTCAAGTGTGTGCGTGTGTGTCACACACAAACACACTGCTATAGCTTCTGACCACCCGAGCATTGAGAATTAAGGGTTTCTGGGACGAACACTGCACTAGGGCTTTCTATAGCTCAGTCGGTAGAGCACCGGTCTAGCAAGCCGGAGGTCTCGGGTTCGAATCCCGATGGAATCCCATTTTCTTTGCTCACTTTTCCACTAATAATTTATATTCTTTCTGGTCAGTTTATTCTGTCTTTATTTGTTACAAACTCAAAAAGCTGCATCACTTCGGTGATCCCTCGCATTTATCCCCAAGTTGAATTATCCTTCGGGTTTATGCCAGGTTCAAGTGTGTGCGTGTGTGTCACACACAAACACACTGCTATAGCTTCTGACCACCCGAGCATTGAGAATTAAGGGTTTCTGGGACGAACACTGCACTAGGGCTTTCTATAGCTCAGTCGGTAGAGCACCGGTCTAGCAAGCCGGAGGTCTCGGGTTCGAATCCCGATGGAATCCCATTTTCTTTGCTCACTTTTCCACTAATAATTTATATTCTTTCTGGTCAGTTTATTCTGTCTTTATTTGTTACAAATAAACTTTTGATACAGGTACCCTTTAGAATTGCATGCTCTTTGACATCTCAGAGTGGTTTCTGAATATCTTGCAAAACCTCGACCAGAATTATACACACCCTTTAACAGAGCCCCCAGCTACAAGTTGTATTGTAGTCTCAAGTACTGGACAGCTTAGAAAATTGACACATTTTGTGAGATTTTAAAATACAATTATTTTCATCAGCTGTGGACGTACATTGTAAAATGGCAAAAATTGGGATACAGCGGTTCTTGCATTTTGAATACTGTGAATGTGAAGACACTGCAGTTGGATTTAGTACTGTATAACTCATAAATGCATACACTGTAGTACTTCATCTTGTGAGCACAAACAACACACAATGTAATGTCACTTCTGTACTACATTATACACTAACACATGGTTTCATTGTTTGATCATGGCAAATAAGCGTCTTGGGACCAATTGTATACTATACTATCATTTTTTTTTTTTTTTTTTTAGTTTTGTTGTACTATGTGATTTTAATGTGCAATCTGCAAATATACTATACTTATCACGAAACATACGGTATACATTTTTGTTTTTTAATGGCATCATTTCCTGGCCAATGGTTGTACTGTGTTGTCCACAAGTGGCATCAAATTTCTGGATTCAAACACATATTCCAGGGTAGTCCAGATACTGGACAGTTTTAATTGTCCGCATTCCCCACATTAAACACCATGTGGTTATGCATGCACCCCACACAATGCGCCCAACCGCTGATTGTGACACTCCACCAATTGGTACTCCCTAAAAAAATCATTCAAGAGTGGTGATTTTGTGTAATTCAGACACCATTAACATCCGTGGTGGGCACACTGTATGTCAGTGTGTACGTACCGCTACGAATACAGTCCAGGAAGTGGACTACATGTAATTCCAGGGCTGCACAGTAACCCATTTTTTCTAGTAACTGCTCTGACCTTCTGTGAAACCAGAACTACAGTACAAAGGTATGATACTATAGGTACTGTCAAGTTTTTCCTTTTTTTTTACTGGTCCATTCCTGAAAAAGTTACTGGTCCCACAGTGATTGTTATTGGTCAGGGACCGTCGGACCAGTGCCAGCGTGCAGCCAGCAGCCTTGCATATTGATTTTACTTCAAGGTACTGGGGGGTGTTTCACGAAGTTGAACTTAAGACTAACTTAAGACTGACTAAAAGTAAAAATTATGCTATGCCACTGGTTTCCCTGTTCAATTTCATTAGCCTAATCACCACCCACTTCAAATTATTGTTAATATTTACAGAATGATTTCATTGCTATCTATTTTATCTTGTATTATCACTGGCTACATGAAAAAGTCTCCAAAAGCTTTGACTTCACTTTCATAGAAAGCTGAGCAACACTGAAGACACACACTGCATACCATAATTTTTAGTCAAGCTGATGAGACATCTGCTACCTCCTGTATCAAGACTGAGATTGAGAGTGTGAAGTGTAGCCAGTATTAATATCGGTAACCAAAAGCAGCATTGATGTTGTGTATCAGGATGTACTTTTACTACTATCAGCTGCTGAGCATACAATACGGCATTGTGGCATGCGGCATTGACACACACACACACACACAAAAAAAAAAATTAGACCAGAGAGATTGATCTTTTCGTCCTACGTGTATTACGTTATACGTACGGCCTACATTATTACCGTACTCTCCTATATATGACTATGTAGTATGAGTCCTAGTGTCTTACTCTTACAATAAACAGATCTGTGGTCATACTAGACCCAAACAAAGATCAGTCCTATCCTGTATACGCATACGGACTTTATAATACGGTTGACCATTGGCAGATTGGGGATATATTTTGATTTTTGTGAAGACTTCGTCTGGCTACGTGAAATCCCTCTACGAGGAGCTAGAGCTAACTGTTAGTCTGTATAGTTGGGCGTCCAACACATCGACGTCCTAATTTTTTTCAATCGACAGCTTAAAATATCGATCTCACAATTTGCCTAAAATTTTACTCACAATTCACATGTAGGCTGCCTACAGAAAATAGTCTGAATGCACAAAGCACACATTAAGAGTGAAATGCACGTAATGTTTTTCCAATGTGCACTTATAATCTACAATATCATCGTTTTGCTGTTGAACTTGTTTATCATCGGGTTTTTCAGTAATATTTGGACACCTTACGATTAAAATCTCCAGTGTAAATTAACGTTAGAACGAATGCAAAAGTAAAACCACGCACGCACTGGACTGCCAGCCAGCGCCAGGGCAGTACACTCTCCACTCTGTCCCCGTCTTCTGATGTACGATCTAGAACAGAAAAGTCAAGTCTGTTCGGAAGAGTTTCATATTTTTTAACTTCGACGGTTCTTTGAATAAACTGACAAATAAGCGAGAGTATAACATATCTCAACTTTAGCTGCCAACTGAAATTTTGTAGACGTGACCGCTTCGCTTCCCTTCCGTGAGCTTCTCGAGCCCGAGGAGACAGCCACACACGGTAGCGGTCGGTCCATCTCCCCAGCCGCAGCGGCTTTGCGCGTCGCAAGAATCGAACGCTCGAACAGATTATAATGGTGGCGACTAGTTGATTGCAGTGCAATCGAAGCCGATACACTTAAACAAATTCCCAGGAACAAAGTAGCGCCACAAAATTCAGAGTTATCAAGTTCAAGCTGAAGTAGGTAAAACATTAAATAAATCCTCCTGTTTGAACATGTCGACGTAACGGTTTCAAAAAAGGCTCACCTGTTTGATTCTTCCGCCATTTTCACACGAGCACAGCACGAGAAATATTCCGCTCAATAAAAACGTAAAGCGTGTGTAGCAATGCTACGCAACCGCCGAAATGAAGTAAGCGACTAGTTTTCTTTCAAAGAACACTGCTTGCCGAGATCAGCAGTGTGCCGTTTACCGTGTAAATTCTGTAAACTGTATGCTAGTATGAGCTATGCACTAAGTCAGACTGTTGTTATTGTCACTTTCATGTGGCTGAATAAATAATGATGATAATAGTAATAATAATACGGAGAAGAAGATGAAGAAGAAGATAAAGAAGAACCACCAAAGTTAAGAAGAAGAAAGAAGATGATGACTAGGACGCTATAAGGAAGGATTAATGATGCAATGTAGAAGTAGAAGAGTCTAGTAGATAGATTAAAAAGAGGCGGAGCGGAGAAAATGGAAGAAGATCGATTGGAGGAAGAAGAAGGAAGAAATTGAAGAGAGAAGAAGAAGGTGTAGATTCATAATATGTTCGAAGTTTCACTTTTCACCTTCTATATGCCTAAGTATACACCTAGTTCATTTCTTTCCTTTTTTCACTTAACACCCATTAATAGGCCTATGAATTGTATTCGAAAGGGGGCAACTAATATCATGACTGCCATTTTTGCAAGAATTTTTTCTTTACCATTCTAAAAGCAATCAAAAGGAATTTACCTATTCAAAACAAATTTTGAAATCTGAACTTCGATTTATACGCATATACACTCACATTTTAGACAACAACTAACACTCAATGTAGGACCCCTGTTAACTTGTTAGTGCAAAGTTTTCAGCTAGGAGAAATCTCAGGCGTCATCATCGCATACATCATCAGGATCAACAAGTGTTACACGCATATAAGGTGTGTGGTGAGACTTTTGAATTGAATTGAATTGAATTTATTCGTTTCATTTCCATTTTACATTGCATTGTTGTTTACATATTGACACATAATATTACAGTAATATATCAGCATGAATTGACAGAATATAGGGTACTTATACAAACGGCAATGGGGTGACCCAACTAAAAGCATCAATAGCTTGTAAAATTTGTAGGTCACCATGACGAGTAATATTCATAATCATGTGCATAGTAATTGAGAATATAACATAACATTATATACAGACTCCTGACACATATTTACATAACTTCCGTAGTAAACATGAATGAGAAAGAGAGAGAGAGAGAGAGAGAGAAGGCCATGGCGGAGAGAACGAGAGAAATATTATAGAGGGAATAAAGTGAGAACCGAAGGGGGGGGGGGGAGGGGGAAGAAAAAGAAAGAAAGAAAGAAAGAAAGAGAAAAAATAAACAGTGGAATTAAAATGAATAGGAATTCCACATGAATAATATACCATGTAAAAAAACGAATTGACAGCTTGACGCGCGATGAGAAATCTCAGCACCATCATCGAAATATCCAAGAACAGGAGGATAGAATGACGGTCAGATCAAAGAAATACATTATTTGTCTGACGTGCGATGTATTATATAGAGTTTTTAGTTATATAATATAGAAGAAATCTCAGGCGTCATCATCGCATACATCATCAGGATCAGCAAATGTTACACTCATTTAGGTGAGTGGTGAGACTTTCAAACGAATCGACAGCTTGAAGCGCCATGAGAAATCTCATCACCTTCATCGAAATGTCAAATTCATCGTGGTTCATATCTTATTTCATGCCTAGTATAGGGACGGTTAAACGAGTCAAATTCAATCGTGGTTCTGTAAAGGCAAGAATTTTGTACTCATAATCGTCAACACGCCGTTTCGTCGTTTCACCGTTTCGTCATTTCGCCATTTTGTCTTTTCCGTGATTTAAATCTATGTATGCGACTTCTGTTGTTGTTATTGTTATTATTTATTCAAAATACTGAACTTTGACGAAACAGACAAAAAGTTAAAATGTCGTAAAACACATTCTTAAACGAAATTGATGAATGAATAAATGGTGACATAAAATAGCTGCGATACGTTACATTGTGTTGATATTTATTTCAATATCATTGTGTAACGTCCGATATATGCTTACATCTTGAATGATCGTGTGGTTTAATATTTTTGGAAAGAGAGAGACAGAGAGAACGAGAGGAAGAGAGAAAATTGTACAAGGTACCATTACAAGCTTGTATGCATGAAAGAAAACACTGCGATGTAAAATGATGTTGTGAAATATATTTGTGTACATCAAAAGGTTCGATACGTTACACGATATTACAAGATACGTTGTTATAAAAAGAAGCTATAAGCGCGACTTCCCTTGTAAAAGAGTAATAAGAGATGTATAGTGAACATGGGAAATATCGAAACGTATAGATTACACCAATAGTTTACTTCCTTTTTTTCTCGCCTACTCTGTTTCCAATGCTATTAGTTCTTAGATTTCCGTGTTATCTTCCGAAAGTGCCACATAGGGATAGATTCCCACACCATACATATCAGATTCTTTGGTTTCATGTATAAAAAATGCCGTGACCATGACAGAGAACTCACACGTCTTAGTCGTATCTATGAGCACCCGTCGTTCATGCATCATTATACCACCTTGGAACTTTATTGCTCATTGGGTACTCGTTTATTATCTTACCATGGACTTATACTACACATGGTCGTTCATCGCTCTTTAATTCATTCATGCACCTGTTTCTGTCAAAAGTGGCACAAAAGCATTTTAAACATGCTTTCCTGCTTTGATCTTAATATCATCACCGCCGATAGCCAGCTTGGATAAAATTCATGACGACGCTTTGAGAAATCTGATAAAAAGTACATGCGCAGAAGATAGTAATTCTCTTAAATCAAGATGATGCATGTGCAGTTGTAGCAGTGTACATTGGGAAATTATCGCTCAAGTGATTTCATTTGCAAAATGCACATACTTTACAAGAGAAAGCAATTATTTTGGCAGGTTTGTTGTGATTTGTAATCTAATTGTTCCCATTTTTCGCACAATTATAGTGTTCCAGAGTAAACATGGACAGTAACCGTAGATGACATGTATGTCCTAGGGTCATTAAGCTATGTTACATGCATGCTTGTCAACAAGCGTCCACTTCAGTCATTTTCAATTTTGTGACAGGAAAACTGACGGTCATGTTTCGGGTATGCTGCTCGATTTCATTAGTGTTTAGACAAAGGCAGTTGAGTCTGAAAAGGCACCTCAGCAAAATAAGACTGCAATGAGGGGAACGGTTCTCTTTGTCAGTGTGATGCCCGATTGCACAATCGTCATTGTCCAAACATTTAATGTATACTCAATAAGATGCACATAATCAGGTGGCGGCGGTGATGAATGGGATCAAAGAAAGACCTTCGTTTCTAGTCCATGTATATGTAGTAGGTCCATGATCTTACGATCGACTTGTTTATTCATTTACACATAATTATGCCTGTAATGATATCACATTTCCAGGCATCGTGCAAAACATACGACTCCGCAATTATCGTAAAAAACGCTACATCTGCTATATGTACTTCGCACTTGTAAATAATGCAAATGAGTTTGTGTGTCTACATGTTTGCTTTTCCAACATTGTGTAGAAAACTACTGACTTAAATTTCTTTAACAATTTTAGTACGATGAAACGATGAACATGATGAAGTAATGAACTGAGGAAATGACGAAATGATTACCCGATGAAATGATGAAATGATGAAACGATGAAAATAGAACGATGAAATGATAAAGATGAATATTACTGTCCTAATTCATTATTAGGACAGTATCAACATCCCTTTGTTTTACTTTAGTTTTGGATGTCTTTGTTATTGCCATTCCAAAACCGATTTTTCAGCTCATATACTTGAATTCCTCCTTATAAGATAGTATCATATGCTCTGCATTATAATTTTTATAAGTGAGTCCTTAGTTTCTCACAAAAAAAAAAATAGTTGAAAGCTCATCCTCATTTCCACCAATACTATATTGCAATACACCACTGTTATTACTTTTATTATTGTAAATCCATTGATAGGCCTATAGTTTTACTACCATCACTATCATCATCATCATCATCATCACCACCACCATCGTCGTCGTCGTCATCATCGTCATCATCACCATCTTCATGTCATTCAAATTTACTGAAAACGACACCATGCAGTTTGTTTATAATATCCCAACATACTGGTACGTACGGGTTCGAAGGACAACGAGAGAGTTCCAATCTAAACCAAGAGTAGTCGATAACTTCAATCTGAGAATTACATTTCACAATAGGGTGACCTTTGTTCAATAAATGATTTAAAAAAGAACTTTGATTATCTTAAAACTTGCACATTATCCAAAATTCATATATTTGACTAATTTGCAATTCATTTGTACATATTTTGACCAGTAGTGAATCTGAATTGCAAAATATATCGTTTGCTCGTGTCTTTTACACCCCTGTAAAAAATCGACGAAGCCACAAATTGTGACTCTCGACACTGAAGTCTCTCGACGAGCGATCAAGCGTTTTGTCCCAGGGATCAAAACTCGATTAAAAAATCGTCAAAACAGAAAAGCCCATGTAATTATGTACGAGTATCCCCACATTTACACGCCCATACCATCCCCATGTATGCACATTATTACTTACGATTCGTATTTCACACCTGCTAGAAAAACGCAGCATAATGGCGTCTGCCTCTAATGTGAGATCGGCTCTACTCTTCTGTCATCCATCGATGGAAAACTTAGCCGAAGCTATTGCCGCAAAATGCTGTGCAGCTAACAATGAGCCATTCTTTCCGACTGTAACACCAGTTTCACCGTTTTCGTTCGCCGAGGTATGTAGCCAGTGCCGTTCAGTCCGACACATTGTATATTTTGCTGGTTGCTTCCAAACTAAAATGAATTGACTAGCCTAATAAATTATTTTTGTTATATAGCCTAGACTATTCCATGAATATAGGTTAGCTAGTTGATCTTATTCAATTGGAGAGAGAGACGGGGTGGGGGGGGGGGGGAGAAAAAAGGCGATGTGTACTGTGACTTTGTATAAATTAATTGTAAGCTCTTTAAACTTTAACACCGTAAGTTACATCAATCATCATGTGACTGTGTAGTGTAGGCCTAAATTTAAATTTAAAAAATGATCTAAAATAGACCTCTAACGTTAGAATTTAAATTTACCATGAATAAGGAAAGTTGATGATGTTACTAGATTTAAAGGGTGTGTACAGTTCTGGTCGAGGTGAGGATTTAGCTTTTAACGTTTTGTGAGATATTCAGAAACCACGTCTCTAGATACCAGGACTCTCAGGAGATAAGAGCATGCAACAAGGCCAAGCAAGGGGTCCTATCAAAAGTTTATTTGATGAAAATCGGTTTTAAAATGGCTGAGATATCCAAAAACAAGGTGAAACAAAGAGTATAAAAGGCATGGCCTGTCGCCTTTCATTATTACCACTTTTTTGGATATCTCAGCCATTTGAAAACAAATTTTCAGCAAATAAATGTTGAATCCTTCAGTTAAAATGAATACCCGGTACATGCTCTATAAGAGGTTTCTCATCATCTCACTTAGGAATGTTCAAAACATGAATCCCCACCTCAACCAGTACTGTACAGTCCCTTTAAGTAGGTTCTGTAGCATAAATGTCTAAATGTGACCGTGCATCACAAAACCAACTAAAAGTCGCACCCCTTGATTTTATGTGAGGACTTAAAAAAGGTGAAATGTATCAACCGAGTCGAGTCAAGTATTGAGTTTTTCATATTTTCCGAAAGAGCTATCCTTCTTCTACATTACTCTTTACTTTTGGGCTCATAGCATGAATGGGAACGTGTGTTTTCAGCAGTTTTTCTGCAACCCTTTTAGGGGGAGAATAGAATGATCAGGTACAATGTAATGCATGTCAGAGGCCTCTTTTGAAAGGATGATGCTACTGCATTGAAAGTAATCATGGGCAGAATGTAATGTCATAGAACATGCTCAGTTTCAGCTTAAGCTGATAAATCTCTTCATTGTTGTTGCTCTGGTGGTTTACATCCTGTGTTTTGTCCCTTCCATTGCACAGCCAGCACAGCTTGGTAAAGATTTTGCGCTTGAATAGACCCTGTACTTCAGAACCTCTTTTCTCAGTTCACACTTTTCCAGAATGTGTGCTTTCTTTCCAGTATTTAGATGAGTTTAAATAGGAGAGTCCATTTGAATTGAGTTATACATCATTTTGAAGCTTACAATCTGCTCTTTCAGAATCTGCCTTTAACTGAAAATCCATGTCTGGTGACTTTTTGTTGATTTTGTGATGCAGGGTCACAAATTTACTCTTTTTTAGACCTCATTGCACTGGAGTCAAGCTCTACTAAACAAACAAATTAACACTGACTTTACCAGTCTAGTCACAAATTCATTGTTATGATTTTTTTTTCCCCTGCAGTTTACTAGCCAAATGACACATCCATTCTACTCAGATTCTTCTTCTCTTCCAGACTGGTACAGTCCGCTGCTGGCGTACTGTGTATTATCGTACAAACCTGTACCTTGTGCTTATCATGTGCTGGGTGTAAAGTTATGAATTAGCTTATGAATTTAGTAGCAAAAATGCCAGTGGCGGCCAAAAACACTTAAGAAAAAAAAAAGAGAAACAAGAAAAAAAAAAGAAGAAAGAGTGTACACTCTGAGCAATCCTGTTTATTTAATACCTTCAGATCATTTTTTTTTTTTCCTGCCATGAAGTCAGAAAGGTTAGTTGGGTCTGTGGTGATGATGTGGTTATTATCCCATATCTAGGTATGAATCAACTTTGATACCAAGAACAGCAATCCTGATGTGGTATCAACTGTTTGTCATAAAACCATTATGACTGTGTTTTTGCTTTGTTTTGTTTTGTTTTGGGTTTTTTTTTTCCCTCCCCCAACCGGCAATGCAGTCACTGTCAGCCAACAGGCCGATGAGGAAATTTCAGCAAGTTCAGTTTGTCCGGTCAATTGAGTGGAAGAAATTCAAAGATGGCTGGCCAAACCTGTTCATCAACAACGTCAGGGAGTGCGCTGGCAGAGATGGTAGGTATATTTAGGTTTTGTATAACATAGGGTGTGTGTGTGGAGAGTGTGTGCCCTACATACGCGTGCTAAAAATATAGCATTGTAAGATGTTGTATATGAAAAGGTTCAACAAACAAATAGATAAAATGCAACTGTCCACTCCAAACTTTGGTGATGTCAGCATCGAGGGCGTACATGCATGTACACGTACATGTAAATGCTATTTGTGGATAAACTTAAGTAATGAAGGCTTGCCAGATAGTGTCCTGTACAATTATATCTCTTTTGTATTCTACTTTACTTTTTTTTTTTCAATAAACAAGTCTCTACAATGCTTGGTGGTACAGAAAAGAAGGAGATGATGCTAACAGAACGAAATGGAGAGACTGTGATAGAATTTGAGGCAACTAAACAAAAACAATGATAATCAGAACTTCATCTCAAGCATCGGCTTATGGTTTTACTGTCTGCTATTTTTTTCTCTTCATGAATATTCCTATTATTTGATATTGATTAATCATTAATAATAAATTTGCAAGTTCTGTTTACTGTGTTCTGGTTGCGATATCTTTTTTTTCACCACTCGCCTGGTCGGGCAAGCAGATTTTCACATTACAGGACACTTGCCCAAACATGAATTTTACTCGCTGTAAAAGAACGTCCTAAGATATAAAAAAAAATGATAGAATAATAGAAAATTTATAGGTCAAGAGCGTTATAAATCACAATCATTTGACTCTAAATAACACATGTTGGTTGCACGCTTAAACACATTGGAGTAACAAACTTGGTTTGATCAGGGAGGTGGAACCACACCTCCCTGGTATGATGGAGTATTGGTGCTGCATTGCATTGGGACTTTTTCAAGTAAGTGTTGGAAAGTGCATTGCATCACTACACAGTCATTATCTTTGGGCTTCTATGTGGTTGGCTTGATGGGTTTGAAGGGCGAAAAGTGAAAAAAAAAAGATGGCATCAAAACTTTTTTCACTTGCCCATTTTTTTTCAGCCGTATCACATATATATTTGCAATTTTCTTGGTGTCAATGCCTGTTCCTTTATTAGGGCATTGAGTTTGCAGATCATATTTCAAGGGAATATCTTTCCATTTTGTTTTTACTGTATTTGTTTTGATACTTACACACTGTTAATTTATAACTTCTAACACTATGTTCATAACTATAATCGTCACTGGGGAGACAAGACCCTGGTATCTCAAATTTTGGTGAAAATGACTTTTTTAATGGCCAGATTATCAGTTCAGTGATATCCTGTCCAAATCCTAGCTGTCTTACCCCTAAAATGAAGCCACCACAGCATGTCCAAGGAAAGCCGATCCCATTTGATATGGTGCTTTGGCTGCCATGCTTTTTCGCTCTCCTGAACATGTGACATTTTGTAGTCTATACGAGGTCTTGTTGCTCCGGGGATGATTAATAATCCTTTTTTTTTTTTTCGTGTTTGTATCATGCAGTCATTTTTCTTGGAAGTTTTCACTCTCCTGAAGTGATATTTGAGCAGCTCTCCATAATATACAACATGCCAAGGTACCCAGCACTCAGCAGTCTTTTATAGCATGCAGTGTGAAAGAACCTAGTAGCTGCAATGTATGCCTTCCATATCATAGATTGCATACTTTTCCTAAACCTTTGCCTTCACTCTTCTCTTGCATTACTTCTTTGCTGTAGCTTTACCCTTCTGTCACCCATTAACTTGCACCCGTACAGTTTTCCTGGAATTGCCTCTTTTTTTTTTGTTGACAACATACACTGTAGAATAACAATTCACAATGAAAATAAACATATTGCAACCCCACCTTTCCTGCTTGAAATGCAAATTGATCATATACAGTTTGTGTGTGACAATTAGTACTGTGCAGTACCTCGTAGTATCTTATATGTTCTTCGTATTGCTGTTTGTTTTTTTTTCCATGTAAATTTTGTTATTGATTTCACTATTTTGTAACAAACTTTTGCACAATGATGGCAAAACACTGTTGGTCCATATGACTTTATTTGATTTACTTTTTTTTTTCAAGTTTGATTCAAGAACAAAAAAAAAACAGACTAAATATTAGCAGCGGCAGCTGTTGCCCTGGTGATGGTCATGATACTATGACTCTGTCAAAACTGTAGATTACCTATAGATACAAAATATATAAATTTAACTTTCTCTTATTGATTTTACACTGTACTTTTACAAGCTACCAGTACATGTATATTTTGAACAATTACTTTTCTGCTCTCATGTGAAAAGCAAACTTTAAAACAATAAAACAATGAATGCTCATATCATGCCATTTTAGCACTTGGTTGTAGTCTTGACACTGCTATGCTACTTATTAGAAAGTAATGACTTATAATTCAGGTAGTAATACTTTGTACATCATTACCTTAGATTTGCAATTTGTCTTTTGATATCTATAAATAAATTTAAGAATAATGTAAGCTAATGTTACAAAGGCTTCACAGACCTTTCATTTCAAATGTGAAATTAATAATGGCTTGACTGCACTACTTTCTGTTTCTATCAATTTGCTGTGTCTTGTATTTCAGTTGCTTGATTTTCACTTTTTCTATCCCTAACTTGCATAATATGTGATGGTTGCAGTTGGCTATTTTTGTTCTGTATTACTGCTTTAAAATGTTTCTTAAAACCCAGCATACAAGCACAATGTAATGTGTCTCATATTTACTCTGACTAATGGTCTTTGTGTGTGTGTGTGTGTGTGTGTGTGTGTGTGTGTGTGTGTGTGTGTTTGTGTGTGCAGTAGCAAAGTACAAATGTACAGTCGATGCTGAATTGCAGGCTTCAACACTGGTTCACTCTCTTTGATTGGAACATCAACATTTATTGCCTCAGCAAAGAAGATATTAAACAGATTAGATGACTGCAATGTATTATCAAGGTGGGAAATATTTTTCAAAGATACAATAAAGGAGGATGCTGTCCAGGTAATGTGACATTCATTACCACCAATCCCCCCTAGAAAATGCAAGGATGTAGAGAAAGTAATGAGTTCCTTCTGTATGACTTGCCTACTAATCTGTGCCATGATGCAAGGTATTCGACAAGTGTATTGCCATTGATTCATACAGTGCATTCACTATGATGCACTGTGCTTCATGTGATCATTGCTTTTGATTTATATGCTGTATGCTGCACAGCTAATAAACAGTGCATTCAGTATGCAAACTCCTCTTTCCCCTCATCTCACAGTAAGTTAAATGTTCTGCTAATACACATGTCTGAGGATAGTAGAACAGAGTACTACATGGTATGAATGCAGTTCACTCCTGTTATAATGAACACGGTTATAACAAAATTCTGGTTACAACAAAATAAAAATCCAGGTCGCAAATTTATCGGTTCTGTGTTTTTTATCATTTATTTGTTCATTTATGGAATTTCGGTTATAACAAAAGAAAACTGCTAGTCCCGAGGACTTCATTGTAACAGGAGTCCACTGAAATGCATGAACTGTAATGAAGTACAATTGTAAACTACTGGTCACAAAAACTGTATTCTATACACAACAAAGTCAATGCAGTTTGAATGCAGATGGATTTTACACACCAAAGCCAGTAATATGATATTTTGATAATGCATGAGGGTTAATCATATGATTATGTTTAAGAATGCACACATCCCTGCAAAACAATAGTCTAGAATAGTTAGTATTAGTAACAGACTTGTACCCTGTACTGTACTGTAATAACAGTAAAGTGCAGATATTTAAGCAATCATTCTCTGGTATTAGTGTATTACTACACCATGATTAAAAATGCTGTTAATGAAAGTGTTTATCCACTGATAATTTCACATGCATTATGTACTATAAACATGATGATTGCAGACAGCTGGCCCTTGGTCTCAGGAGTAGACTGGGTGGTGTTACTAACCATCGTCTCTCCAATATCCCACTTTGCTCATCAGGTACCTGGCCAGATCCTTCAAGTTCATACTGCCATACTTTCCTACAGGAACGATGGAAAGGGTTGACATGGAGGGGCAGATAGCTACAGCAAAGGTAGTCTTCAATAGCTGCACCTCTTGTAAACATTGTCTGTAAATGATGACTGGCGGGGGAGGGAACATACTGAATGTTCCACCCGAAGGGTTTGAAATGCTATTGAGGGAGGTTGGAAGTCCCGAGATGAAGTCGAGGGACTTTAAGCCTCCCGAAATAGCATTTCAAACCCTGAGAGGGGAACGTTAGGTACATGTTCCTGACAACAAAAGTCATCATCTGTTATATTATATGGGTTAGTCAAATCACACTTTCGTACGCATTACAATAATCGGTCATCTGCTTTTTCACATTGTATGGAATAGGCAAATTTATCCTATCGATTGCGTGAAAAATATGATCGTTCAATCGTTTGGTATCGTTTGTCATTTGTTATGTGAAAATATTTTCCCATGGGAGAACATTACAAAAATGTTCTCCCATGGGCAAAACATAACCAATGTTCCTCCATCACATGACTGTGTTTAGCCAATCACTAACCAGTATTTGACTAACCCATAACTTCTTAACATGCTGCTTGAATACTAAAAATGTAAACAAACAAAAACAGACAAAAAATGACTATGTGCAAAGTTTGATTCTCTGTACATATTATGATGGCAGACATACTGGAAAAGTGGATATTTTCACGCGACTAATTTTTCGCACTTGGCTGGGTATTAAAAGATGAGTTTCATGTGTGTTTAATTCCAAGAGATCAAGACATCAACTACTGGAATATATGGCAAGCAAAAATATCAGCATGCTTTTATTTTTGCGCTAGTTTCTGGTTGTGCATAATGTGTAAAAATTTCAACACTGCAAAAATTTCCACTTTTACAGTATTATTCTGGTACAGCAAAGATTGAGGAACTAGTGAAGACCAATGTTTTATTGTATAATAGCTGAGAAATGACTTTGATTCGTGACTAGTAACAACCACAGATGTGCATGTTTACATAAATAACAGATTCTATATTTCACAGTAGATCTATCAGCTGTAATTTATAACTATTGCGACTGCAATCACATGCCTACCAATTCTAGGTAAATCCTTATGACACTACTCATTTTGGCATCTTGCTAGTTTTGCAAACTTACATATTTTATGTACACCCATACATGTACATTGTATGTTGTAATGCATTCAGTTTCTGTAAGAAATTATTTGTTTCTTTTGGAAGAAAAGAAATAGATGAATGAATGAATGAATGAATCTTGTATGTCACATATATTTCAAGGTAGAGATACCCAGTGGCAAATGTCCCAAGATTTGAGTGTCTCTACATTTTATTTCCACTGTATTGTACTATGCTGCCTAAATAGGTACTGGCCATGCTACTGTCCGCCATTCCGTCTACTGCCAGGGGACCGGCCCAGATTGTCATGTTTGACATCCACGCCCTGCCGGAGAGATTCTACTTCTCTGATCAGGTCATTCCAAGGTGAGTATAGTCATATTGTTGCTCCACAAAATTGGCATTTGTCAGCATCTAAGCCTGTTAGCCTTGGCAGCTTGTATCTGACCATCCATTGCATCTAGTAGTATTGGGAATTCTTCATCATCATTCTGATTTGTCATGTTTTCTTGTATTAACCTGTTCCTTGTGGGAAGAACATACATCTATGTACGTAGCAATCCTTAACTATACACAGCCCAGTTGCTGTTTTGTTTTTGTTTTTTGTTTTTTTTAAACAGCGACTGGGCTATGTATAGTGAGTAGCAATCCATGCTGAGCTCATTAGATTTTGACTCTTGCTGACCCACTCTGGCGCTCTGATAGTGTATTTATGCAGAAGAGTTTGTGAGCCCATCAGCACACGCTCTATTCATACAATTGTATCTCACATCTGATTGATGTTTCCCATTGTTTGATGGCACATGCAGTCGACCATGAAAAGGGTATACATGTACTGCTTGACTGCTTTCTCACAAGCTTATTACCAACCTGTCCGTTCTTTCTTGATGGGCAAAGAGAATTTTGTTTGGGGGCCATGAAGATTCTTTAGAGAATTGCAGAAAGAATGAGTTGAAATTGTTACCACAAATCTTGGTGGGAGAAAACTGCAGTATGTTACTATTAAATGGATTCCCATTATAACAAAGTCCTCAGGACAGGTAGTTTTCTTTTGTTATATCGAAATTTTGTTATAGCCAAACAATAAAAACAACTAGAAAAGCACTCAAAGAGCGCAGACCTCCGCCAAGCAGTTACTTTCCACCGATGACCTTGCTCTTCCCAAAGAGATTTTTTCTCCTCTCCACCACTGGGGAAAGCTCTTTGGGCTCTTCCAGTACCATATACCGGTATGAAGACACAAACAATTTTAAACATGTTACTTCAAATAGAGATGCTGCGTTTTTGCAGAAAGATCTTGATTGTCTAATATTTCTTGGTCAAATAAGTGGCTTCTTAGGTTTCACCCAGAAAATTGCTGCGTTCTTACGGTTGGCAACCAAGACTACCTGTATGCAATGATTACACTATGAATATTGATAATACTATACATTATCTTTCACACGTAGATTCATGCAAGGACCTAGGAGTCACGATTGATTCTAAACTTAAGTTTGACCAGCATTTACAGGCACAAATAAACAAAGCCAATAAATTGATGAATTTAATGAGACAAACATTTGTTTATTTAAATAAGGATAATTTTTTACTGTTATATAAAGCTTTAGTAAGACCTCATTTAGAATACCCCCATGCGGTATGGAGTCCTCATTTGAAAAAAAAAACCATATATTAGCTTTAGAAAATGTCCAACGGAGAGCTACAAAATTAGTACAACGTACGTGAAATAAGATCTTTATCTTACGAACAGAGATTGAGGCACCTTGGACTTTCAACTCTAGCATACCGCAGGGCGAGAGGTGATATGATTAAAGCTTTTAAATTATTTCATAAATATGATCAAGAAGTAGTGCCTGATTTGTGTTAAATGAAAAGATGCACAAGAGGACATAATAAAAAGTTATACATTTTTCGATCACAAACCACACTACAAGAAGAAACTTATTTTTCATGCGTATCAGGAAACCATGGAATAGTTTACCAAGATATTTAATAGGGTCTATGCACCGAGTGTTTTCAGTTTTGAAGTTGGTTTGGATAAATTTTGGGACAATGAACCCATAAAATATAAGTTTGACACCACTCCACCTGGCCACGACCCAGTTCATCTCAAGGACCAAACCTCGATCTGAATAATAGAGGCTCAGCCTGCGTTCAGAATCTTCCATAGGTATCCATAGGTAAAGATTTATATACAGCACTGGACTCTTCCATAGAGATCAGTGATTTCCACCCATAG
Organism: Diadema setosum; assembly: GCF_964275005.1. Taxonomy (NCBI): domain Eukaryota; kingdom Metazoa; phylum Echinodermata; class Echinoidea; order Diadematoida; family Diadematidae; genus Diadema; species Diadema setosum. The sequence goes on along the minus strand of NC_092700.1, from coordinate 33,850,510 downwards.
GTATACATGCTAAAAAATTGCCCGATTTCCCAAAATGGAAGCCTTTGTTACGTCATAAACCTTTAGCTGCACGGCGCGCGCTTCGCCCTAGCAGAAACTAGAGCACGCACTTTAGTGCACATTTGAAGGTACCTCAAAAACGCGCAACTTGAACTCCCAAGTTCATTGACCCTACATGTCAAAATATCAAAAATCCTTTATGAATTCCCCCAAAATTTTTGGATCACTACCAAAATTTAATCATTTGTTACTTGTGTCATTCTCAACCTTTTCTGTAAGTTTCATCCAAATCCGTTAACTACTTTTGACTTTTAACTACTAGTTATTTTGCACAGGGACAAACAAACAAACAAACCAACAGTAATGAAAACATACCCTCCTCCCTTGGCGGAGGTAATAAAATGATATAGAGTGGATAATGTTGCGGCCTGAGTCTTTACTTCGTTGTAGCAGGAATTTCGTTATAACCGTGTTCCTTATAATGGGAGTGCACTGTAATACCCATGACTTACGTGTACCATGAGTGTCACAATCGATGGGTGCATGGAATTGCATTTAGGCAGATGGATGTTCTGAGCCTCATTTCATGAAAAGTTGATATGACAGCAACTCTTTGTGGAAGGGCAAATGTCATGGTAATCACAAGAATCCAGCTTTCTTATTGGCTGTTGCTGGTAAGTTGCTATTCTAGCAAGACTTGCTATCCTAACATCTTGGAAATGGGACACTGATCATGCGTTAATCTTCATTCCAGACTCGAGTCTGCCATCCCGCTCCTCATCAAGGAGATCATGGCCATGCCGGACGACATCCAGGCCAACCTCAGCATCGCTTTCCCAGATGAGGGCGCCTACAAGCGATTCCACCCAATGTTTGAGGACTTTCCCTTCATCCTCTGCACCAAGATTCGGGATGGAGACAAGCGGATAGTGTCTGTAAAAGAAGGTGAATTTGCAGGCTTGTTGCTGTAAAAGTGGGCATTTTTGTGGTGTGGAAATTGCCAGGTATTAAAGCTAGTATGACTGTAAAAGCATGTGCATATTTTGCTTGCCAAATGTTCCAGTAATTCGTGTCTTGATTTTGAGGGATTGAAAACGTGTGAAATTCATCTTACCTGACCAGGCGCAAAAAAATTACTCACACAAAAATCTCCACTTTTACTGTAACTTTCATCCTCACACCCCCCATACACCCACCCACACACACACACATACACAGAAACTCACCTTGTCCTTATCTTGAAAGAAAAAGGAACTAAAGCCTACCACAGGAGAAAGCCACTGTAGAGGAAATGTGTATTGAATAATTATTATGCCTTATAATAGAATGGGTAGCAAGAATCCTGCGATCTCATTGGTCGAGAGCTATGTGTTGATTTTTACTGGCCGCATGCTGAGTCACAGTGGTAAGCATGTTATCGCGCACTTGTAGCAAGAGTACGCGTACTTGTAACAAAGGTTCGCGCACTAAGCAAGCGTTCGCGCACTCAGTACGAGACGCCTATTGACTAAAACAACCATGCATCAGTATTTACTGATGCATGGCTGGCCGTGCGTCCAGTAAAAAATGATGCATGGTCGTCTATGCCAAGCCAAAAGGAAAAGCATCCAGTAATTTTGTCATCGGGTAACACGATAGAAAGATGGGTTTTTTGCGAGAATATTACCCATTCTATAAATCAGATGACGCACGAAAGTCGGAATATAGTGTGCATGCGGTAACTATGGAATTTAGCCTAAACCCACTCGGCTTCGCCTCGTGGGTTAAGCATTCCATAGTTACCTTATGCACACAATTCCGACTGACGCACTCAGACCTGTGCGTCATTTGTATACTGTGCTATGTTCATCAATGGCACACTTGGGAGCTGTCTTTGAACATTTGTGACCGTGCACCTCAAAACGAACATAAAGTCACACACACTGATTTTGCGCGAGGACTGAAAATAAGTGAAATGGGTCAACCTAGCCAAACTTGACTTTTTCATATTTTCTGAAAGAGCGGGTCTTCTTTTACATTATGCTAAAATTTGGTATCATAAAACGGGCAGGAAAGTGTGTTTTTTTAGCAGTTTATCTCGAACATTTTTGGTAGAAAAGTGTGATTAGGTGTGTCTTTAGAATCCCTTTTTCATTTCTGAAAAACCTTGTCCACACTCTTCACTTTCAACTCTAATAACTTTCGAAAGGATAGTGCTACTGCTTTGAAAGTTGGCATTAATTATGGACAGAATGTGTTATAGAGGCATGCTTAATTTCAGTTTAATCTGATAATCCTTTTATTGTTGTTACTCTGGTGGTTTACTTCCTGTTTTTTTGTCCCATTCATCGCACAGCCAGCACGGTTTGGTAAAGATTAAGTGCTTGAATAGACACTGTACTTCAGAGACTCTTTTCTCAGTTCACACTTTTCCTGAGTTTGTGCTTTTTTTCCAATATTTAGATAGGTTAGGAGAGTCCATTTGATTTGAGTTATACATCACTTTAAAGCTTAAAGTCTGCTCTTTCAGAACATGGTCTTAACTAAAAATTCATGTCTGGCGACTTTTTGTTTGTTTTGAGGTGCAGGGTCACATTTAATAGCACGCATGTCTGGATACTCACTATCAATGGTCAGACCTATATGCCAAATCCCTCTTTTTTCACATGGCCCTCCTCTTGGACTGAGGCAAGCTACTACACCTGAGTGGGCTTGATAACTTTACAAATATGTCAAGTTTGGATGGATTACTGAATGCCGATGAACGAGCTTGGCAAGTTAAAGCTAACTTCCAGGGTACATACAACTGTAAAGGGTTAACAAGGAGTCCAATGGTAATGCAGGCTAGTGCAGGTGAATCTTGCCATTCTATGGGTTCAAGCAGTTGATATATAAAACATTCAGTGTACTGTATTGACAGCTATTTTTGTGAGGGTTTAGTTTCTGTGAATTTTGCGAATCATGGTTGGACTGCCAATGTAACAACAGGCAAAAATGTTGCCATGCGCTAGGGTAACAGTGTAGTAGCATTATCCTTTCAAAAGGTGTAAATAGAGTATAGAGTTGAAAGTGAAGAGTGTGTAAAGGTTTTTTAAGAAATGAAATGGGGACTCCAAGACACACCTAATCATTACTAATCTACTACAATAAAGATGTTCTAGAAAAAAACTGCTAAAAACACAGTTTCCCATTTGTTTTATGATCCCATAATTTACCATGATGTATGAAGTCTTGCTCTTTCAGAAATTATGAACAATTCAAGAATGACTCGGGTGACCATATCTCACCTATTTTTTGAGTCCTGACACAAAAGCAGTGTGTGTGACTTTTTGTAGTTTCGTGATGCACAGTCACATACAGTGAAAAACATGATTAAATAGGGTAATTGTCATGACTTCTCTGTCCTTGTTTTGACACCTTACAAGTTTCCCCTGTTCATGTATCCGCAAATTATGTGCTCTTATGTGCTCTTGTCTATTGCAATATGTCAGGTGACACATTTGGCCGTCATGTGATCATCATCGATGACCTCATTCAGACTGGAGGAACACTGAGGCACTGTGCACAGGTAAGATACTTGAGAGCAAATGAATGGATGAATGAATGAATGAATGAAGGAAGGAAGGAAGGAAGGAAGGAAGGAAGAAAGAAATGTATGAAGAAATGAATGAATGAATGAATAAATAGATAGATGAATAAATAAATAGATAAATAAATAAATACATAAATAAATAAATAAATTGATTAATTAATAAATGAGGAAATGAATAAATGAATGAATGAAAGTAAGATGAAGAATCAGCTGTTTGTGTGAACTGCACTTTGTTTTTTGCTGTTATTGTAGACACAGTAATAAGGTCTTTTTGAGGGCCAGGAAGTATTCTATACCAAGGCAGCACAATAATAATAAAAAAAAAAATCATTAGACTTTTTCATCATTTTCTGTAGGATTTTCTGTAGTACTTAGTACAAGAATGGAAATATTACCACCAGTATGTATTGCCCAAGTGGCATCATGGGTTTTGAAAGGAAGGGAAAAAAACCCCACAAAATGAATTAATCTTTCATGCATGCAGGCAGTTAATATTTTGATTATATTTTCCAAGTGCTATTAAGACTTTGAAGAGGTCAGGTTTAATTAGAAGCAGTTTGAGTATGGGACTTCTGTGGCTCCAACAGAGGATAACATGAGAGGACAATTCATCTGAAGTTGATTGTGTAATTGTTTGTTTGTTTGTTTGTTTGTCTGATTGTTTTTTTTTTTTTTTTTTTTTTTTTGGGGGGGGGTTTGGTAAATTATATGTAATTTGAGCATAACTGATGTTTTATTGTGTGATTTGCCTTCCAATTCTTCAAAGATTCTTCTCATACATTGCACAACATCCATATTTAGAAAATGTTGATAAAAAAATGTTATCGCAAGTACTGAAAGGGTGTGTACAGTTCTGGTTGAGGTGAGGATTTGGCTTTTAACGTCTTGCGAGATATTCAGAAACCACTCTATGAGATGTCAAAGAGCATGCAATTCTAAGGGGATCAAAAGTTTATTTGATGAAAATCAGTTTTGAAATGGCTGAGATATCCAAAAGCAAGGTGAAACAAAGAGATCCTAATAAAAGGCGTGGCCTGTCGCCTTTTATTACCATCACTTCTTTGGATATCTCAGCCATTTGGAAACCAATTTTCATCAAACAAACGTTGAATCCTTCTTAAAATTACATGCTCTTTCATATTTCATATGAGGTTTCTCATTATCTCACTTAGGAATGTTCAAAGCATGAATCCCCACCTCAACCAGTACTGTACAGTCCCTTTAATGTGAATTTTATTCATCTGAGTTTACTCCAAAGGTAGTCAAAATGCAAATGCTAAGAATGATAATCTCTGTATTTCACTTCTGCTTTATTCAAAATAGATACAGTACAGCACATACTGTACAGGGGACTCCTGTTATAACAAAGTCCTCAGGATTGGCAGGTTTTTGGGTTTTTTTTTTGTCATATTGAAACTTTGTTATTGCAGAACAGTAAAATGTATAAAGACACATAGATGATAATATTAGGATGTGAATTTTACTTTGCTGTAATTAGAATTTTGTTATAAAAGGAGTGCATTGTATGTTCTTTAAGGTTCTTCAGCACAAGGGCGCCCTGTCCGTGAATGCCTTTGTGACACACGCTGTCTTCCCGGAGGGATCATGGAAGCTGTTCACGGAGGGCGGACCGGTGAAGTTTGACAACTTCTGGATCACAGACTCCATTCCTCATGCAGTCGGTATCGCCAGGCACCCTCCCTTCAAGCTCCTATCCCTCCGCGACGCCATCTCCGAGACGCTCCTCAGCTACGACTTGAAGGAGTAGACTCGTCCCCTCTGCACCTCGTGGACGTGCCCCTGATTCGAACTTTAACTCCTCATGTTAGTACCCATGTTGTAGGTTTTAAGCTGAAATTCACATGGTGACATGATTTACATTCCTGCAATATAGCTGTCACATCAAGAAGAGAATGAAATACTGTGATCTGCTGTAAAATGAGGAAAGTTCGCGTGCATTTTAATTTTGCGAATTTCGCGAGCGCCAAGATTCGCGAAATTAAAATGCACGCGAAAGTTCTTGTCTACACTGTATGGATTGGCAGTTCGCGAAAATTTCATGCCGCAAAAAAAGGCCGTCGGCTCCAATTCGCAAAAAAAATTCATGCCACGAATGTATCATGTTTTACAGTATATTAGGATCTATCCAAGGCCATTTTGTTTCCATAATGATGGGAATAATTATATGATACTAGATATTCATTTGAATCTTTGCCAGTTGGCAAACCAGTGCGCAAAAGAAGTGACCTCACTGCATGCCATGTTCATACGCCCATCTCAGGCGGTAGCTCGCCAACTTTGCATACTTTGCTTGTGCTCCCAATTTCGCTCAGTGCAATTGATGTTTTGAGTTGTACAAAAAGTTACATGTTTTCCAAGAGCTCTCACGCTTGAAATCTCTGAATAATATGGCATGCAGGGGTTTGCTCCTTCTCACATAATAGATTTAAAGCACATGGATATGCCCAAGTTCCTCATTTGACCTTTCTTGATGCGTATTCAGTTGATCCTTTCTGCACGTATAAACCCTTCTCTTGAAATATCTCTCTCTCTCTCTCTCTCTCTCTCTCTCTCCGTTTCTTCATTTCTCTAGCTCAATCAGAAAAGTGATGATGAATTTACAAATGGGTGAGAGTGCGTTAGTGGGGATGCAGCGCACTTACACTGTAAGGGTATATACAATGACTAAACATGCATGAGGCGCAGCTGAGTGAATGTTGCACAACATTGTAAACACTTGAGAATAAGCTGCATCCCTACTAATGTCACACATTCAAACTTGTGCATTATTTGTTTTATGCACTAGCTCGCTCTTTTCTTTCCCACATTGATTTATTCGAACCCCATCGGTTGTTTTCCGGCTTCTGCCATCACAAATGCAATGGTTGCACCTGATAATGAAAGGAAAACTCTATGAAACACTACCCGATCCTATCTTTTTACTACTTCATCTTTGTGTTCAGTGATTGGAAACTCCTTACAGTTCATTTTAGAATGAAAATTCATTCCAGGGTGCACACTTTGCCCCTCATGACCATTATTTCCAGAGAGACAGGTACTTGCAGAACAATATTTTGAACTCTTGGGCCCGTATTCTGCTATATTAACTGAAACTAAGTTTAATCTCAAGTTTTATCTGAAGTGTGTTTAAAAACGGTTTAAAACACCATTAAACCTGCTTTAGTCTGAGGTTTAATTTGTATTCTACTAACCCAGCTGTGGTCTAAATCGGGCTCGAAATTAAACCCGATATAGATGTTGGTTTCACAAAACCTCTCGCAGAATACAAAATTAGACTTTAAGTTATTTCAGAGGTAAACAACGAGAAATCTAAATTGGTTTTAAACCATGGTCTACAGTAGCATATGAGCCTTGCTGTCCATATTCTTAAGTTTCCAGACTAACATACTACTGACTGGAACTGCTCTTCTTCATTTGTATCCTAGCAACTACCACAACATACAACTTACCACAGCAAATACGGACAAATCAGAAACATAGAGCTTTAATACTTCATATCAAGTGGCAGTACAATTCTGACTTACTAATCATGGCAGAAATAGATATTACTTCATAGGTGTAAATCTCCTTCGAGTTGATCAGTGATTTCCTGAAATGACTTAAGATTTGAAGGACATTTTGCACTGTGACAAGTTGTATGTGCATTCAGTCGATGGAGGTATGAGGGAAAGAAAAAGATGGCGAGTGCAGTGAACAGATGCATGCGAATATCAGTGATTTATATTCCGATCTTTTAATAGCAAGAATTCTGTCAGTGTTTAGTCAGAACTATATCATGCTTAAGCATTTCAATAGTTAGGCATGGTTGATAGTACATTTAGATCAGAAAATATTGTATTGGCCATTAATCACACGCATACTTATAATGATCTGAAACAGCAAAATAATCACATGTGTAACTGATTGACAAATAGCATTGATGTAGGGCAGTTTGTCAATCAGTTGAAGAGTTTGTTTGCAAAAACCGATAAGTCCATTTTTGAAGATTTTGAAGTACGGTCTCTGTCATAAAGTACAAATTAATACCTTTTAAATGATACATTGGTCACTACATATAAAGGTATATTTTTGAAGTTATGGTTAAAAGAAGCAAAAATTTTCTTATTATTCTCTTTATTTTTCTTGACCTTTAATCGCAAATATCTCCATTTGACAAATATGGACTTATCGGTTTTTGCAAACAAACTCTTCAGTTGCAATGAAAAAATCTTGATGGAAGAATTTCATGAATTTGAATAATCACATGCGTACTTAGTGATCTGGAACAGCAACAAGCTTAATCCCATAGGATTAAAACCTTTTGCTTTGTATTCCAGTGAGCTTCTATTTGACATGGTACATGTATGATTTTGGGCTGTGAGGATAACATCAATATATAGAATTGAGATACTTGTGTTGTAATATTTCGTGTAGAATTTAGAATGATGAGAGACATGTGCATTTACAAAATTTTTATCTGTGACATTAACTCATCTTTGATGTTGTTAGTAATCAAGTGATTTGCATAAGAGCCAGTATCATAACAGGCTATAATGTGTTAGTGCATGTTTGCTTATCCTAATCTTTTCATGAATGTGCAACTAGATCCGTCTTTGACAATGTGGTTCAAGTAATCTCTTGTTTTTGTAAATTTCATGTTTATGATGAAAATGAATGCATATTCAAATATTTAAAGAATTCCTCTCTGGTAGTAGAAGTTCTCCGTGGCTTCTTTTTCCATCATTGGATTTTAAAATGATTTTGATTAATAATAATCTTAGAATGCTGATGTGCAGGTGTTGCTAGATGTAACTAGCAACTCTGAAACACTCTGAAATTTAACCTATTACAGCTTATAATGTTCATTTTGGCGAACAAAAAAAAAATCTTATAACTGTACATCTGATTTGTAAAGGTGATGTACAAGTGTTACTTTGTCTATGTATTGCTTTCACGTAAATTACAAAACTTAGTAAGTTAAAAGGAAAAACTTAAGGTTGAACACTTCCCAACACTCCTAGGTTACTCCATAATGATATTTGTCATTCATGATTTAAGTAATGTTTTTATTCATTTTGGATTGTTTTAAGTATTGTTTTTATTCATTTTGGATTGTCTTCAGGTTCATATAGGGGAGTAATTTATTCATCTTCATCCATTGGATACCACAGTCATTCAAAGTGGCATTTTCAAACAGACTTTAATTATGACTTGAATCATTTGTTATCTTAATGCTACCGAGTTGCCTCAAGCATTCTCTTTTTATTGCCAGTATTTTGCCTTTGCCAAGAAAATAATTACTTGTCAACTCAGCTGGACTGATAACTTGTTTAGAACTTGTAATACTGTATGTGTACTTTCATCTCAACCCCGTAGATTACATGTAGCCTGTGAATAGACCCACTCGAGTTGCAACTCTAACTGGGATTACAGGTTTACAGTAGTGTTACAGAAGTGCAAACTCTAAAGATCTGAATGCAATAGTAAACATTGAGTGTATGTGTGTGTGTGCATGTTTGTGTGTGTGCATGAATGGGTGTAAGAGAGAGGGAGCGAGTGTGTGAGTGTGTGTTCATGGAAGCCTACACGTTGGAATGAGGTTACAGCCCTTATTTGCATATGTTGTACTTGTATATTCTATTCTATCTACATGTACTTTGTAGACATCGTAATAACCAGTACTATACTATTGGACACATGTTTGATAATGAAATTGTACGAAATTTTTGCTGCATTGTTTACAGTGTAAGCAAACATGAAACTCGGTTCCATCACTGTAATTGGAATTGTGTGTTTTTGTATAATCTTTCCATTTTTTGAGCGCATAGGGACATTATCGCTATGTGTTGTGCGCTATATAAGCACTGTCAATTATTATTATTACATTGCCACTCTTGAACATTATCCATGTGAATAATCTGAATCATGTTTTTCCCTTGAAAGCACATTTAGTTTAACCAAAAACTAAAAAAAAAAAGAAATAGAAAAAAATGCAGGTCCCGTTACATACAGAGATGAAAGGCACCAACAGGAGCACCTATTTTTGATGAATAATAAACACAAGCAAAATCCCACCTCATTGAAATTCTAAATAATATGAGAGCTAATCACCATTACAGTCAAAACAAGGCGCAGTCTTGTGGCCATCTCTATAGCTATAAAGATTTTAACAACCGCATTGCGTTTCTGTGATTTTTGAATGTCCCCTTTTATACTTGATCAATACTCAATATTTGGGATGCATTATTATGTATTTCGTTCATGAATAGATGATGGTTGGATTATGATAGTTGTCAAATGCCATGCAAGGCATTTCCTCCCTTTCCCGCCAAAGTGAATCAATTTTGACTATGGATGGATTCATACCTGATTGACAGAAGTAACCAACTACCTGTTTGTTTGTTTGTTTTTCTTATGGGAAAGCAGGGAGTGAAATTAATGTTGTTATACCTATTTATAAAGTGTGTTGACCTCGGCAGTTGACTAAGGAAGGTACTCTACGACTTCACAGATGTTTAACATGAAAATTGAAGAACAGACATTTTTTTTTTTTTTTTTTTAATAAACCATCTCCTTCACCCTAACCCCTTCACTTTTGTGAACTGTCCAAGGAGTATGACAGTTTGCAGGTGTATTGGACTCCCCCCCCCTCAATTTTTGATAATATTGTGCAATATAGCATTCATACTAATAAGTGTTTATACTTTGTTTCATATTTTGATGACTTCACTCTATCCAAGATGTGAATGTGTTTTGTATCTTCGAATTTGGAATGCATGAATAAAGTCTTCTCTATTGTATCTAGCGTACATACAGAATAAATGAAATGAGTGCTGTAGTATTTTGTTATTCATTTGTCGGTGTGAGATGTGAACTTTAACCCCAACGAGGCCGGGCTTCTTTGGCTGTTCAATCGCCATGAAAATTGGCACATACATAACCTTTGGCGTAATCTACCAAAATATATATATATATATTTTTTTTAATGGACATTTTCATTATATTGATTATTTAAGCTCATATGCATAAAATCATAAATTTTGCTCTAAGTCCGACAATATAGCTCCTACAGTCCTAGTTTTTGGTGATTATATCCTTTGTAGCATTCCAAACAATGTACTTGAGAAAAAATCTGGTACCAAAATTAATTTCTTATACATATTGTATTGTTTCATTTATTTCTTATGAAGGTCCTATTTCTTTGTTTTTCGACCTTTATCTTCTTTCTTTTTTTTTTTTTTTTGCAAAATCTATGACAGAACCTGCGTCAAGCATAATTATGCTAGAACTAATTGATTCCAGCCAGTGAATGCCAAAATAATCATATACCTTTTTGAATAAGGTGAAAAAAACTCCATTTGCTTGGACTTTGTACACAAAATCACGTTTTTGAGCCATTTTTCGGTCTGACAAGCATGCATAGGTCCATGGTAGTGTAGCGTCGTAACGGCATGCCCGATTTTCGCGAAAATGGTGTCATAAGATGTACGAGACTTGAAGCATGCGGCGCGGTCCCCCCCCCCCCCCCCAAAAAAAAAAATAAAAAAAAAATAATAAATAAAAAAATAGTCGTGGAAAATTTCGGGGTGGGGTTGATTCAACCCGCCCGCCCCCCCCCCCCTTGCCGGCCGTTTTAGGGTTAATGATAGTGCTGTAAGTCCAGCAAAATAACTTTCCGTCCTTTCGTGCAAATACCCACCCCCTGTTTTTCCGATGCCGTGTGCTCCTAAATATTTGGTCAATCGGTAGCTGAATTGTGCTTTGCGATGCACAGTACTGTTATGATACAGGTACAGTATTCTCTTTTGGGTTAAACCCACTCTATTAATAGGCCCTATATACCTGTAGGGAGGGGGGGGGGGATCCAGGAATTCCATAGAGGGGATGCGCCATTACAAAATTAAAGGGGCGCACCCCCCCCCCCCACCGCCGTTTTCTCTTTTTATTTCTTTTGTTTTCTCTTACAAAAAAATAAAGGGACCCTATGCATGCTCTCTTGGATCTAATTTCCAAACGTCATCGGGACAGGAAGTACAGCTATAAAGTTTCGATCTTGTAAGAAGTAAATACATGTATTGTACCTTTTATTAATGGAAAAATGAGCAAAGAAAATGGGATTCTATCAGGATGTATACATTACATTGTGCCAAATTTGTCATTTTTCATCCACGCAAATCATCGTGTCATTTTGCAGTTTCTTGGCTTTAGAGTCTGCAAGTTTAATACAGAGCAATCTGATGACGGGTCACAGTAATTTGGTAATGTACATCTAATAGCCTTTTATTGGACCATGTTTTCAAGAAGAAAATGAAAATGTGGATTTTGGACACCACCTTCAAATCGGTCTCCCACAGAAAGAGCCCCGAGAATGGTTGTTCCCTAGGATCATCTCATTAACAAACTTAAAACCGGATTCATAAACGAACATTCTGATAATATTCCATTTTTTATCTCTAGTTTTAAAGAAGATATTTCAGTTGAGATTCTCTATTTCTGGAGTTTTGGGACCCTTGCGCCTCCTACCCCCCCCCCACCCCCACCCCCTCCCCCCCCCCCCCCCCCCCAGGTTCGGACATATTGATTATTTTAAAGGGATGATACAGTATTGGTGGAGATGAGAATTGGGCTTTTAACTTTCTGCGAGATACTAAGAAAACACTTATGATATATAGTACAGAGCATACCATTTTAAGAGGAATTCAAAGTTTATTTGATGACAATCGGGTTTAGAATGACTGAAACATCCAAAAACAAAGTAAAACTAAGCCATCTTAATAAAGTGTGGGTCCCACACTTTATTAGAATCGCTTTTTTTGGGGGATATCTCAGCCATTTCAAAACCAATTTTCATCAAATAAACGTTGAAATCCTCTTAGAATTACGTGCTCTTTCATATTTCATAAGAGGTTTTTTATTATTTCACCAAAAAATGTTAGAAACCTGAAATTATGTCTCAACCAAAACTATATGATCCCTTTAATGCCCAATTGTACGTACAAAAAACACTAGTGATAGTAGCCTACTAGTCGAGTTTGGTTTAATTTTGACCATGCGTTTTCAAAGGGAGGATGAAAATGTGAAATTTGGGTCCCATATTGGTCTCCCTGCATACAGAGAGAGCAATTATTAAATTTTCTTGCCTTTCTTTTTGAGCCGTACTATTATACTTTGCTCCACCGAGTATTTTCCTGGATGGATCACAAATCATTTATTCTCTAACTCTTTGCCATGTTTTACTGGTTTCAATAAGGTTAGGTATGCATGTATGTATTGTATGTATTTCGTTTGTTATGGAATGTAATACAATTGTATGTTCAAAACTGTTCTAAATCTTAAATTGTATTTTACAGTGTAGTTGTTATTCGTAACGCAGCTAGGCTCTCCTATACTCCAGTCGTATAAGAGGCTACCCGGTATAAAGAACACATGATAAATACATGTGCATTAATAAAACTTAACCATGGCACTATTCAACTAAACTCTGTCAATTTTGGTTCCACAGAAAAGAAGGTATTAAAAGATTTCTTGATTGTGAGGCTTTGCCCCCCCCCCCCCTCCCCCCCAAAAAAAAAGAAACCCCGAATTTTCCAGTTGAATCCGGTTATCAAACGAATTTATTGTTTGAATTTGTCAGAATGTCTAAATCTGCTCTTTACAGCATGTCAGTCTACATGTGTGCCGAATTGTGTGCTTTTAAACAAATTTGAACAAGAAAAATTTTCACTATGCCACTGAAGTTGGCACAAGGGTGTTTAATTATAAGCATTCTACATTTTCACATAAAATGCGTTCTACGAAAAAAAAAATCCAAGTACCTCACACTGTTAGCAGATAGTCAAATCCCATCCTATCTCCTTTGATATTCCATTACTTGCTCTCTGACTGGCAAATGGTAACTTTTTGATCATAGGTGAACGCCAAATCATTACCGATAGTAACGATCAAACAAGACTTAGGTTAGAAGGTTAGAATCTGCTTGAAGTAACATTGCATCACAAACAAACACACACACCGTGACACACGCACACACACACAAACACACACACAGGCACGTACGCACACACACACACACACACACATACACACACAAATACACTCAAATGAACCTGTTCACCAAACACGTGTACGGTTTTGTATCGCCCGTATAACATGTACTAGTAAAACAAGTAACTTTGCAAAGTGCAGCATGGGAAACGAGTGTTGTGGTATCATGTATCCGGTGGATAAAGTCCAACAAGTTACACTTTTCCTTCTGTGGTTATTGAAACCAAGCACTGATCAATCTCGGTATAACATCCTATTGTCTTTGTACACTGTTTTACGCGGACATGTGGAATTATCTATTTCATTCCACTTCATTCCACGTACGCTATATCACCACAGTTGTAATCACCTCCTTTCTCTCTCTCCCTCTCGACAATTCTGACAGCACTCCCTTAAAGGCGGAATCCAGTCCAATTAATAAAAGTTAGTCTGATAAGAAAGACTAAAACGAGTTCAACGGCACAATTTTGAGCGAAATCGGGTGTAAAATAAGGAAGTCATGACATTTTGAAATTTTACTCTTTTTTGTTGTTGGAGGAAACAATTCTTGAATTTGAATAATCCAGTTGTTCATTCAAGCGCAATTATGCCCGAGGCTCAAATCCTGATATAGTATATTACTAATCACTATTCTAAAGTTATTCAACCAGGAATAACATCATGTTTAAGACTTTAATGACAGAAATATTGAATTTTCGTCGTTTTTGTGTACACGATCAATGAAAAAAAAAATGAGGTTATGACATGGTCAGCTAACTTATTTGCATATTCATATCCAGTGTACATGAACTGATTAGCAGAAATTAGCAAAACTTCCACATTTCATAACTTCCTTCTTTTCCATCCGATTTCAGTCAAATTAGAACATTATCAACTATTCTGGATATACACGCACCCATTAAACGATGTGTTGTTGCAACACGTCCACTAAACCCATGGTATTCAGAAGAGATCACAGAAGCAAAGAAGCTTAGGAGAAGACTAGAAAGGAAATGGAGAAAGACAAGACTTGAAGTAGATAGACAGTGTTTCAGAGATCAACGTCTGATTGTCTTGGACATGATAAAGAAGGCAAAAGGATCATTCTATGAGAAGCAGATCTCTGACTGTGTCAGTCAGAGAGATGTCTATAAAGTAATAGACAAGATGCTTCATTATCGCAATAAATCTATCCTTCCAACACATCGTAGTGACCAAGAGCTGGCAGAGAAGTTTATTAGGTATTTTTCAACAAAGATACAAGACATCAGAGCAACACTTGATGCTGAAGTGCTGACTGGTGGAAATCTTACTACGACTCATTCTACTGAGAAAAACCACACGCTCAACAGCTTTGACTTGGCATCGGAGGAAGAAGTGAGAAAGACTATAGCTGGTTCCCCGTCTTCTAGCTCACAAGATCCAGTTCCTACATGGATTTTGAAAAGACACTTATCTTCTTCTCCCAAGCATTACACTAATGGTGAATAGATCGCTTGAAACAGGCATCTTCCCCATCTCATTCAAACAAGCTGTCGTTCGACCTCTGCTAAAGAAGCCCAGTTTAGACCCCGACACCCTCAATAGCTACAGACCAGTGTGCAATCTCAAGTTTATTTCAAAAGTTTTGGAAAGAGTCGTAGCCCAGCGTCTTCAAGAATATTTGGAACTGAATGATTTAAGTGAACCACTTCAATCTGCCTATAAGAGGCATCATAGCACCGAGTCTGCCCTGATTAAAGTCCATAATGATGTACATGTACATCAAGCACTTGACAAGAAGCAAGCTGTTTTCTTGGTGCTCCTTGATCTGTCAGCAGCTTTCGACACCATTGACAAGGATATCCTTATCACAAGGTTTCGTTCAATAGGTGTGAAAGGATCTGCTCTAGCATGGATATCTTCCTATTTGTGTAACCGTTCGCAGGCAGTCAGGATCAATGGGTGCATGTCATCCTCCGCTGAACTTCTGTATGGTGTCCCCCAAGGATCTGTTTTGGGTCCGTCATTCTTCAGCATTTATGCAAGTCCTCTCGCAGAGATCGCAAGGACCCATGGCATCCATATACATCTTTACGCTGATGATACCCAGCTGTACACCTCATTCGATCCATCTGATCCTTTAAGTGAGGCCTCTACCAGACATAGACTTGAAGCATGTATTGATGATATGAGGGCTTGGATGATACGGAACAAACTCAAAGTGAATGATGACAAAAGTGAATTTATGATAATTGCATCAAAACATCTGGCAATAAAGGTCCGTAGTCAATCATTACGAATTGGACTGTCAATGTACAATCTGTAACAAATTGTAGGAATCTGGAAGTTTATTTTGACCCTGAAATGTCAATGGCGACACACATTACAAACACATGTCGATCTGTATATTTGCAACTACGCAATATTCACAGTATCAGGAAATCCTTGTCAAACCATGGACCTACAACAACGTTGTAGGTCCATGGTCAAACAAAGTTGCAGCCTCTGTTATTCATTCGTATGTTTTGTCTCGTATTGATTATGGAAATGCATTATTGTTCAAGGCTTCATCTTACCAACTGGCCAAATGCAGCGTGCTCAAAACTCTGCTGCTCTGGTCCTCAGTGGAACATCTCGCTTCTCCAGCATATGACATAACCCCAGTTCTAAAAAAATCTTCACTGGCTACCAGTATCCAAGAGGATAGAGTTTAAAAATCTTCTTCATACATGGAAAGCAGTACATTCTTCAGCTCCAAAATATTTGCAAAACCTTGTTTCAGAATACGTCCCTAGCAGAAATCTCCGTTCATGTAATAGTAAACAATTAACAGTTAAAAGAACAATCTCGACTCTCGGAGAAAAAGCCTTTGTTTCTGCAGCCCCATCTCTCTGGAACGCTCTTCCACTGAGGATCCGATCAGCAGAGATCATTGAAACATTTAAAAAGCTTCTGAAATCACATATGTTCGCATCTTGTTTTGATTGAATTTTCAACAAATTGCTCATTGGGTGTATATCTCTATCTATCTCTTTCTTCTTTTTCAACCTTCTTATGTACAATTATGAGTACGATGTATGCTATTCTTTTTATAATATTACTTCCTCTGCGCCTCAGAATAGGCTACTAGATCGAAGGCGCATTACAAGTGCTGTACTTATTATTAAATTCTTGCCGTTGAACTCATAAGATTTTACTCTCTTTCTTTTTTATCAGAGTAACCTATTTTTGTACTAGATTTCCCTTATAATTTCTTCCAACATCATGTGCTTCATTACCTCTTATATATCTTACGTCCTCTCACGGTCTTTTACTCCCTTCTGATATGCATAGATTCTGAAGCCACATCACAAGCATAAATCAATACATTGTACAATATACTGTGTACATGTGCAAATGTTTTGTCAGAGACAATCTGTGAATGCATATAAAACAATTGCCGTCTTAAACCAAAGGAAGAAAGTCTGACTGATCTCTGATGTCAATAACACACAAACGCACACAAAACTTCCAAATGAACACGTCAATGCAATTATAGTATAAGTACAATATTTACGTGTTAAAAGACTTTGTAAGAATTCAATTCATTTCCTTTCTTTCCATTCTAATTTTTCATCCAACAAAACAGAACAAAGAGTAAATGAGGAATTATATCATAAGCATATACACGTTAGAACGTGCGAAAAATGAATGATACAGCTGTAGTTGATCCATACAAAAAGTCTCTTTAAAAATTGTACAGATATACACTATAAACTATCATCAATTCAACTTTGTCACTCAATGAATGCCTGCTGTTTACTGCTGTTGACAGAAAGCTGTCCGCACGTGACCCTCCCCCGCTGTTTTTGTTTCTGCTTTGTTTTGTTTTGTATTGCTTTGTTTTTGAGGGGAGGGAGGATCGATCGTCCCCTCCCAACGATTTGTATCTTTTTGATATTCGCAGTTTTCTTTTTTTTTTCTTCTTCTTTTTCTAGAGATTGTATCTGCGATCCGGTTCCAAAACATTAAACATTTTCTCCTGAAAATGTCAAATATTCCACCAAAGATGAACACAGAAAGTTCCAAATAAATAAACAAAGCTTTGAATTCCAATTTTATATCATCACCCTCCCTGAAGGTTGGAATGTGAGACATTAAACTTAATCCCTTAAAGGCACTGTATTCCCTTACATTTTAATGGAAAACAAAGCCTTAAAGGGATTAGGTTTTGGGGGTCAAGTGTCTCAAAGGCGAATGAGAAGGGTGGTCGAGTGTAGGATGTTACATTCATAGCATGGTGAATCAGGATAAAGTCTTGCACACGCAGAAAGTCTTTGGTTGAACTTAGATAAATTGCAAATTCTTTCAATTAGCTAGGTATATACTTTATTTAGGAAAGCAAACATTTATGTTGATCAGTAGCTTGCTTGGTGTTTTGGACGAAATAAATTTTGGAAGATTTCATCAGCAATCATGCGTTCCATCAGAAAAAAAAAACGTAATCTATACAAAAATGTAAAAATCATCGTATTGTAATATAGAATAATATAATGGAGCTAAGCTTAAAAGTATAGAAATACATTGGTAACCGTTATAAAGAATGCAAAGACCCTCTATAACTGCAATGCTTTTCATTGTAACAAAGATGATATGTGGAAGACCAGGGAAATCATAAATGAGTTAATGAGTGACAAAAAGTAAGAATAAAACACCGATATTGAGGAACTAACAAGTTAGACAAGGTGGAATAGATAAGCTGGTCTCTTCAGACATTAGAAAAGGATTATCGTCTTTGTTACGTTTGTAACGTCTTTGTCACAACTGGGTCAAACCTAAATACCAAATGGACCTCCTCAATCACACAACTTGTTTTAAAGGTTTAAGACCTGGTAGAAATAAGAATAATAAAAAAAAATAATTGCTGTATTCATAGATTTATAATATGACATGATCAATCACAGCATCCTCTCAGAAAAGTTAGAACATTATGGTACAAAAGAGGCATTGTGCTGTGACAGTGGCTTCGAAATTACCTCTCATACAGCACTGTACAGACCGTAGGTATCATGTTACAATATTTAGGATGGAAAAAAAAATATCCAGTAGGCCTATATAACGTGCATGGTAGAAGTATCACACGTGGTTTTCCGGCTGAATCAGTCCTGGGACCCACATTGTTTCTATTCTATACATTATTGTATTAATAATTTGCCGGCTAATCTGACTACATATTTGTTTATTGATGATCCAATAGTAAAGTTCATTTGAACATGTACATTGATGTAGGGTCTAATACATTCATGAAAATGCGATATACAGGCCTAAATGTCTTATTATCATTGTTATCATCATTTCAATTCATACTTTGATAGATAGATATTTCATCAAAAGGAAAATACATAGCATCACAGAGGCTGAATTGTGTGTTCTTGATGTAAATATACATGTACAAACAAAAATACGATACAATAATCATTCATATCAAACAGACGCAAAAAAGAGCGTTATTACATGCATAATGACAATATCTATAATTTTCCATAAGCAACTAATGACACATAGATAATTACACAGAAAATAAAAGCAAAATATTTCTAATATCAAAAGATACAAATATGACCTGCAGTTATATGCGTACATCATTCATAACATACATGTGCCCCATTGACAATAATTTTGCTGGTGATTCTAACATTTTGCGTACTTTCCCCTAAAATGCTGTGAATTCAATAAGCAATCAAAGAAAGTAACGACATGTTGTATTGTCAGCAAATTATTAGTAAATGTGAAATAAAAGGACCAAGACAATCAATAGCAACTAAAGGTGTGTTAAAAGTCTGACACACTTATCGTAATCTACTTATACTGTAGATAAAGTTCATGTCACACCTTTCTTAGGAATTCGAATCGAGGACACCTTGATGTGGAAGGATCAAACTCATTATATAGATAATGCATTATTCGCAAAAAACTTGGCTTGCTTTTTTATGTGATGATATTTCGTACCCCAGATTATTATATTCTCATATTTTTGAAATGCCTAAACAATTATATAATATTGACTGGCCCTGAGAAAGGTACCAGAAAATATTGCCCATACTGAAAGCATAACCCGAGTCGAAGACGAGGGCAATATGTTTTCAGAGCGGGCAATATTTATCTGGTACCTCCCGAAAGAAAGGCCAGTCAATATCATAATTATTGCCTATCCCTTAGGTAAATTAAGAAAATATGTGAATACGGCTATACACTGATACAGTTCAAGCCACATTTGACTACCTGTAGACCATCAACATGTTGAATAATTGCAAAATTGTTCATCAATGTATATCATTCAACTCCAATTTCAAAGATACATATGAAGTTGTAACAGGCAAACTTCAAACTTCTGAACGCTCTTAACACTTTATTTTTACTTCTCTGTTTAAAGTTGGAGAGTTGTAAAACTGATGGTCACTGTGCAATTACTGAGCACAAATAGACTAGTCATTGCCTAGTGCTGCTGTAAGTGGTCGACCTTGTATGAGCTGATTTATCAGCGTTCTTCTGCGGTGCGTGTAACTGACACCCTGGACGTCGTGGAAAGTTTTCTTTTCGTGGTCGATCGGAATGTTTACGTTTAAAGGGAGGTGGGGAGAGAGATTCCACTCTCTCTTTCTTCCAACCTCCCCAAACCGGAAGACTGCACTGTTTGCTCACATTGTTTTGTGTACGGTGCGGTGTGTGTAACCAGGGAGGTGTTAAAGAGATGGAGTGGCAACTCTTCGTAATTCATGCAAACACATGTTTGGGTTCAAGGCGTTACAATGGGATGTCTAGCATTCCATTACGCTTTGAAGTCATGCTCGGCACCGCTCTAGTTGCAAGACGAAGTTCGGAGACGAAGAACGCATTTCACCTTTCGTTGAATTACAAGCTTTATTTCACCGCAAAATTTTAGATGAAATACTCGAATTGATTTAGAATAGTATAGGAAAGAATTCAATATTATTAACATATATTTCTAGTTTCTTCGTAATTCGCAAATCGAAAGGAAATAAAAATTAGGCCCTCTTAAAAACCTAATTTTTTTCTATAATGCGCACATTTCCGCATGTTAATTTTCTATCTGTTAATAAGGGGATATTTTGATCTTTCAAATAAAGTACTCCGTTAAAGCGTGTTCCAGCGTGTTTTTAAACTATTTGCTGTTAAAATTGTGAGTTTTACACTGCATTTTGATTCGCTGCTCCAATTCAAGGTACAAAATTCATTGTTGCCATCACATTGAAAGAGAGAGCGAATTGCAGTAGGAGCAAATATTTCTAGATATGAGAGCGCTAGTCCCGATTATTGATGCTCTCTTTTGTCAAAGCACATGGGTAACACCTGTAGTTGAACGCATAACTTCTCGGCGGTGCCGCGCATGACTTCAAAGGAGAGCTTCAGTTGCCTCTCCTTCTTCTAGCACCTCCCTGGTGTAACCGACACGCAACAACGTGGCGAAAAGCATATTGACTGCTGACCTCTAACCCTGCAAAATAACAACTCCTGACCTTTAACCCTGCAAAATAACAACTGGAATTGCCCACAGAACTCTTAGTAAGAGTTCTGTGGAATTGCCTCGCAAAACTCCCTTGGTTACAGAAGCCAAGTAATATCTGGTACAAGAAAATACTGTAATGCCCAGGAGAGCAATTACATTTTCTCCACTGCGAACAAGTTCTAGACCACTATTCATCACTCTTGCGTGAAGTACTGCATGTTTATGAATCTGCAGTATATCAACAATTCTATACGATTTACGTCAACAGCGTCTGTCATATTATTTACTGTGATGTTATGAACACTCCATGCAAAGCCTCCCTGAAAGCCCTTGGTACGCATTCTGTTTCCTTACCAACTGCTTATAATGGATCGACGTTTTGGAATCGTTTGCCGCAGTATTCTAGAGGCAAACACAACGTTTTCCTTTCATATAAATCTAATATTTCATTAGTAATCAAAGGCTGATGATTTAACTGGTATAAGTTTAACATAATGTATGAAATTTACAGTGTGCACTACATGAATATCTAGATAATTTGTTCCATTCTCGACTAGCACTTGTTCTAACTTTAGATTCTCCTTTTAACAACGTTTTTGTTATAAAGGTAAATATGTATACATTATTGTGTTTGTAGATTATACTTAATGTATGTTTATGTTTATTTATACACCTGTATATAAATCTTTGTTTACTGCATTCGTATTGTCTTACTTGCATGCTCGAGCAAAAAAAAAAGGCACTTTATGCATTCATATTCTAATGTAAATATGTTTTGTTGCTAATAAGGTCGAACTCGACAACATGACCAAAAAACGTAATAAAATTCGGTCTTTTCTCATCGCAATGCACTGGAGTATAAACAATAAACATGCAATCTTGTTAAAGGGTTCTAGCAAAATTGATTTGTTTCTCTCAATCTCTGATGAAGGTCATTGCCCCTTCTAAGTAGCCTTTTGTCAAGGCCCTCTCGCTGTAACGGATTATCGAAGCGAACCCTGCCGAGTGCGACATCCCCATTCGGTTGTTCTCTCTTCACCATACAGCAAGAGGGCCTTGACAAAAGACTACCTTCTATAGGTGCCATGAATCATTCAGCTCGTCTCTTACAGTGCTGAGAGGACATGCTTTCTAAGCATCGCGGTCACACTGTACATGTAAAGAAAGCCGATAATTATTAGAAATTATACCTAAATGTATTCCCACGAGGAAATAAAGCGTAGATATGTGAAAATGCAAGCAATTCATGCTTATAAATATTACAAGATATACATGATAATATATATGAGTAAAACGAAGAAAATGGCTTGGTCCCTACGTCTGCTAGGTACATGCATGGCGTTTCTCCGGTGCGTAGACAAAGACGTCATGCAGTCAAGGGAGACTTTCGGATGATATCCAGACTTTAGCATTATTTTGAACATTTATGAATATTGCTTACACTGGGTACAGAGTTTCAAAATTTCGAAGTCATCGGGATAAAGAATGAGAATTAATGTTTTCAAAATTAGTAACAAATCACAATGAACAAGACTGATGACCTAACTTCACGTAAAAAAAAAAATGACTAGGCGCTAAAGGAAGCAGAACAAAAGAAAAGGGTTTGCATAAAGCCAAATTCTACACAGGCAAAGTTGTAAAGCAAGTGGTACGTTATTGAAATATGTGAGCCTGCTCTTTGTTATCACCCTTGTTCAGTGTGGCGTTACGTACCTGGGTTTTATAGAATATAGGCCTATATTATATTTCTCTGCTCAAGGACCACAGACAATTCCATAAATCTATACATTGCACTTTCTGTAATACATGATGTGAAAATGTAAAACTCGTCTGGACTGCCTCTCTAATATACCTATCCTGCTGTACGACCGTCGATGAAAATGAAGATTTTGTGTGTGTGTGTGGGGGGGGGGGTGGGGAGGGGTCCGATTGTAATTCAGATTTAGACTTTTCGGGACTCTTTTAAATAGTGTGCATATGTCTCTACAGATAAATACCGCTCTATAGTGTATGCTGTCTCATCAAAACTCTCGAGTCAGAATCCATTGTCTCCCGGTCATAATCACTATCATCACTCGAGTCAGAATCTCTTGTCTCCGGATCATCATCAATATCACCACTCAGTACAAGTCAGAATCGATTGTCTTTGGGAAAATCAATTCAGAAATCTTCTCTGGAAACACCTCTCGGTATACGGGATCTTGTACAGGAGGATGGCCCTCGATGCAAGTTCTTCCAAGCAACGGCGTAAATCCGTCCTGAGGAGTGGGGGGGGGGGGGGGATGGTCACCATCACCACGATTACAAGCCCACCGGACCGGCGCAGCCTTGGGGAGGGGGGGGGGGGGGGGAGAAGCTTGGTGCCGCCCCCCCCCCCCCACACACACACTTTATACAGGGATCGGATGTCCCACTCTTTTGCATGAAATATAATGTGGGAGGAAAGTGGCAGCAAAAATATGAAGACGAAGTTCTTGTTGCCTTTTTTTTTTTTTTTTTTTTTTTTTGCTTATCAGATGACTTTCGGCGGAAAATCAGACCTTAAAAGTATGAAAACATTTTTTTTTTTTAAATATATGTGAGAGGGAGCGGAACGACCGAACGGGGGGAGGTTGTGTATGGGGGGTGGTAGCCTTCTCCCACACGAGGAAGATTTTGCATTTTCAGCCCTATCACCGGCGCAGACAAGTGATCTAAGGAGGAGCGGTTATGTGGGGGAGCGAAGCAAGCGAGGGGGGGGGGAGGGTATGGTAGGGGGGAAAATTTTGACATTTTACAGTCCAAAAACTGCCATTTGTAGCTATATTCTTCGCTTTGGAAATTAAGGGAGGGGCACACCGGGCGCAACTGCTGTCAATCACTGGCAGCAACATCAGGAGAATGGCATAGCGATTAAATGCGAGCGAGCTTGAAAATTTTGACATTTTACAGTCTAAAAACTGCCGTTTGTAGCTATACTTTTTCGCTTTGGAAAAAAAGGGGGACCGCACTGGGCGCAACTGCTGTCAATCACTGGCAGCAACATCAGGAGAATGGCATAGCGGTTAAATGCGAGCGAGCGGAGCGAGCGAGCTTCAAATTTTGACATTTTACAGTCCAAAGTTAAGACTGCCGTTTGTGGATGTATTTTTTTTTCGCTTTGGAAATTAAGGGGGGCACACCGGGCGCAACTGCCGGCAATTACTGGCAGCAACATCAGGAGAATGGCATAACGATTAAATGCGAGCGAGCGGAGCGAGTGAGCTTGAAAATTTTGATATTTTACAGTCCCCAAAACTGTCCTTTGTGGCTGTAATTTTTCGCTTTGGAAATTAAGGGGGGCGCACCGGGCGAACATTGCTGGCAATTACTGGCAGCAACAATAGGAGAATGGCATAATGATTAAATGCGAGCGAGCGAAGCGAGTGAGCTTAAATTTTTTGACATTTTACAGTCCCAAAAACTGTCGTTTGTGGCTTTTTTTTTCGCTTTGGAAATTAAGGGGGGCGCACCGGGCGAAAGCTGGTGGCAATTATTGGCAGCAGCATCAGGAGAATGGCATAGCGATTAAATGCGAGCGAGCTTGAAAATTTTGACATTTTACAGTCTAAAAACTGCCGTTTGTAGCTATACTTTTTCGCTTTGGAAAAAAAGGGGGACCGCACCGGGCGCAACTGCTGTCAATCACTGGCAGCAACATCAGGAGAATGGCATAGCGGTTAAATGCGAGCGAGCGGAGCGAGCGAGCTTCAAAATTTTGACATTTTACAGTCCAAAGTTAAGACTGCCGTTTGTGGATGTATTTTTTTTTCGCTTTGGAAATTAAGGGGGGCACACCGGGCGCAACTGCCGGCAATTACTGGCAGCAACATCAGGAGAATGGCATAACGATTAAATGCGAGCGAGCGGAGCGAGTGAGCTTGAAAATTTTGATATTTTACAGTCCCCAAAACTGTCCTTTGTGGCTGTAATTTTTCGCTTTGGAAATTAAGGGGGGCGCACCGGGCGAACATTGCTGGCAATTACTGGCAGCAACAATAGGAGAATGGCATAATGATTAAATGCGAGCGAGCGAAGCGAGTGAGCTTAAATTTTTTTGACATTTTACAGTCCCAAAAACTGTCGTTTGTGGCTTTTTTTTCGCTTTGGAAATTAAGGGGGGCGCACCGGGCGAAAGCTGCTGGCAATTATTGGCAGCAGCATCAGGAGAATGGCATAATAATGAATGCGAGCGAGCGAAGCGAGCGAGCTTCAGAATTTTGACATTCTACAGTTCAAAAACTGCCGTTTGTAGCTATATTTTTCGCTTTGGAAATTAAGGGGGGCGCACCGGGCGAAAGCTGCTGGCAATTATTGGCAGCAAAATCAATAGAATAGAATAATGATCAAATGCGAGCGAGTGAGGCGAGCGAGCTTCAAAATTTTGACATTTTACAGTCCAAAGACTGCCGTTTGTTGCTGTATTTTTTTTTTTTCGCTTTGGAAATTAATGGGGGCACACCGGGTGCAACTGCCGGCAATTAATGGCAGCAACATCAGGAGAATGGAATAATGATTTAATGCGAGCGAGCGAAGCGAGTGAACTTAAAAATTTTGACATTTTACAGTCCAAAGACTGCCGTTTGTGGCTGTATTTTTTTTTGCTTTGGAAATTAAGGGGGGCACACCGGGCGCAACTGCCGGCAATTACTGGCAGCAACATCAGGAGAATGGCATAACGATTAAATGCGAGCGAGCGGAGCGAGTGAGCTTGAAAATTTTGATATTTTACAGTCCCCAAAACTGTCCTTTATGGCTGCATATATATATATATATATATATATATATATATATATATTTTTTTTTTTTTTTTTTTTTTTTTTTTTTTTTTTTTTTTTTTTTTTGCTTTGGAAATTAAGGGGGGCGCACCGGGCGAAAGCTGCTGGCAATTACTGGCAGCAACATCAATAGAATGGAATAATGATCAAATGCGAGCGAGCGAAGCGAGCGAGCTTCAAAATTTTGACATTTTACAGTCCAAACACTGCCGTTTTTGTTCTTTTTTTTCGCTTTGGAAAAAAAGGGGGGGGGGGCACACCGGGCAAAAACTGCTGGCAATTACTGGCAGCAACATCAGGAGAATGACATAATGATTAAATGCGAACGAGTGAACTTAAAAATTTTGACATTTTACAGTCCCCAAAACTGTCGTTTGTGGCTGTTTTTTTTTTTTCCGCTTTGGAAATTAAGGGGGCGCACCGGGCGCAACTGCTGTCAGTCAGTGGCAGCAACATTAGGAGAACGGCATAGCGGTTAAATGCGAGCGAGCGGAGCGAGCGAGCTTTAAAATTTTTACATTTTACACTCAAAAAACTGCCGTTTGTAGCTATATTTTTCGCTTTTGTTTGTCCCACTTTTATGGGGGAACCATCCCCCACCCCCATCGACGGCTCTGCATAATGAGGGTGCTTTTGTTAAGTGAAATATCTGCTACACACCCTTTGATAAATTAGGGAAATATACGTCAATGTCAAAAGTGTACAAAGTTTATCGAAAGGGATCCTGTATAGCGCAACTTTTGCATGTTTATGATTGCAATGCAACGATCTGGTGCATAGTTCTGGCGATATTTGGACAATTTTCCATTTAGAAAGTTCGAGATTTGTCCTCATCTCGGGAATTGCTTGGGGGATAAATGAGTTGTCTGCTTAAACACTTCCGTAGGGGTGGGGCAAATGCCCCTTTGCCCCCCCCCCCCCCATAGACTCGACGCCAATGATCTTCCCTGGGTATGCCCATAGATGTATCCTGACTGAGTCATCAGTCACTGTCGTTTCTCAGGAATGATTCAGGAAATGGAGGGGGTTCAATTATGGCTATATAGTTTTTGTTATTTTTTTCTTTTCGTACATATTCTGCAGATGGTCCCCAGTTACTCGCGTCATAGCATGTTTACATGTAGGCCTATACTATTTGACGTTGTCAACGTCTAAGCCACACCTTACAGTGCATGTCGATTTTACTTTCTTCGCGAGCGAGCGAAGCGAGCGAGAAAATTACACATTTTCCTACAAGATAGAATACTGTTCAGCTCTGTCACCTGTCTGAAGGCCGGCGTACAAACGTCATGCAATATGCCAAAATTGATACAATCACATTTCTGCTTCCTCCATTTTTTTCCTCAAAATTCAGGGGGGGATGATTGTACAGGCCATCCCCCCCTCCTCCATTTCAGGGGGGGATATATCCCCCCCATCCCCCCCGGGATTTACGCCCATGCTTCCAAGGTTACCTGGTCTCTCTATGACGGACCCTGCCCCTGCGTATGTACGTACATATGGTAGGCCCGCGTCTCCTTTGATGGAGCACATGCTTTATTTAAAAGCTTCATTCTCTTTGTATTTGAAAAGAAAAATCGGTGTAATGATGCTGTCCCACGCTAAGCAAATAAACGTATGTTTGTGAAATGCAATTCATGTTTTTTGCCAAAGTTATCAGATATCAACTTAAACGAAGAAAAGGACTTCATTTCATTTCATTTCATTTCATTTCATTTATCTATTTCAACACGGCACATGATTCAGCCAGACGGCTGTTCTTCCTCATGTCCGTGCATCATGAGGTAAAAATGACATACTTTTTTTTTTTAAAGACATATGCACATGTACATGAAACATATATACAAAATACAATTAAATAAAACAAATCAGAACAAAATTAGAAAAAAAAATATTTACATTAAGAAAAAAATGAATACATGCTTGGTTTACTTGAAAAAAAAAAGATGGGGAATGGGTACAATATCACTGTGGTGTCAGATACAAATTCAAACTCCGTCTATAACCGCTAAAAATTGTTTCCTGTTTTACGCATGTTGGCAATGTATTCCATAATTTTGGACCTTGATAACTAAAACTCCTTTGCCTAAAGCAGGTTTTGATATATGGTAACTTGAATATCAGCGTTGTATTCCTTAAGGCATAATCAAAAATTTTCAACTCAAACATTTCACTTATATATTTAGGGGTTAAATTATAAGCGACTTTATACATTGTGCACAACATATGTTTTTTTCTTCTCATCTCAAGTGTGTCAACATCAATTTGTGAGTATAATAAATTAGTTGGGTATCTCGAATTCACCTGCAACACTGCTCTCAGAGAACGATTCTGAAGAATTTGAAGACGCTGAATATAACTCTGATTAACATTTGACCATATAACATCACAATAGTCAAAATTACTTTGAATGATGGATTTATAGAATGTAACAGCTGTTTCAACTGATATAAAATGTCTTACAGTGTATTCTCTTTAACAGATACAAATCTCTGATAATGCGTTTACACAAATGTTCAATATGATGGCTCCAGTCTAGTGACTGATCAATATACACACCGAGATATTTACAATAAGGAACTTGAGTTATTCTAACATCATTTACAATCACATTCAAATTCACATGTTTAACCTTTTTTTTTTAGATCCTATTAACATAGTTTCACATTTTTCCAAATTAAGGGCTAATCGGTTACATATTAGCCAATCTGCAATACAGGCCACATCATGGTTTAAATTTTCTTCCATCTGTTTTACATTTTTACCAGACACATAAATACACGTATCGTCAGCATATAATGCAACCGATGAACGTTGTAAGCAGTTAGGCAAATCATTGATATAGATTGTGAACAAAAGTGGGCCAAGATTGGACCCTTGGGGGACTCCACATGTTACGCTAAGTGATTTCGATTGAAAACCATTCACCTCAGTATATTGTGTGCGATTGCTGAGGTAATCCTTAAACCATTCACATGTCAAGTTTCTTCCTCAGAGGTTGACATCCACCGCACGCATGCAGTCATTTAATAATAATAATAATAATAATAGTGTCTACTTGTATAGCACACAGGTCCACTTTTCAGTGCTTCAAAAATGAAAAGATATCATATATTTATATGCATATACATATTCAAACATTTCAACAAAGAAGAAAATGGTAAACAAAAACAAATATATACCAAATAAAGAATACAACATATACCAATTAAAAATACAATATTGATCCAATATCAATGACATACAGCAATTACAGTCCTCAGTATGAAAGACAGATAAGTTTTAAGTTTTGATTTTAATGACTCTGTAGATGACAGTTCCCTCAACTGAAGAGGTAACTGATTCCACAATTTTGGTCCCATAACGAAAAAAGCACGATCACCATACCCATGTTTTACTCTGGGTGTTTGGAGTAAGAATGTATCTGATGACGAACGTAGCCTTCGTGTCGGATTGTATTTTTGTACAGAATTACTTATATGGGGGAAAAAATGAACTGAATGATGTACTAATAATAGAATCTTGAAAATAATCCTTTTTTCTACAGGTAACCAATGTAAGGAACGGAAAACTGGTGACATGGAATCAAACTTATTAAGTTAACAAAAAAAGTTAACAATCGGGCAGCAGAATTTTCAACCGTTGAAGTTTTGTGACATCTTTTTTTGGAAGATTACACAACAATGAATTCGAAAAATCCAACCGAGAAGAAATCAAAGCATGAATAAGTATCTCAGCTGCAGATTTAGACAAATATTTTCTTATGAAACTTAAATTATGCAACTGATATCGAACATTCCGCTGAATATGAGTTACATGACTTCGAAATGACATTTCCTGATCAAATATGACACCTAAATTATGGGCTGTTTTCGACGGAGTAATGCAAGTGCTACCGATGTTGACATGACATGACTGATAATCAACTTTGCTTAACATATGCTTTGATCCCAATAACAGAAACTCAGATTTATCATCATTTAGTTTAAGGCCATTGGATGTAAGCCAGATTTTCAGGTCTTGCAAACATGCTTCGAGTTTTGCAACGGCGGATGACAATGAAGACACAGTGCAGGTTTAAAAGACCAATAAAGTTGTATATCGTCCGCATAACAATGATAACTAATACAATGCTTGCGAAATACTTCACTAATTGGTTGCATATACAGAGAAAAAAGCAGCGGGCCTCCAACAGAACCTTGAGGTACACCAAACTTTGTTATAGTTTTACAAGAGGTATAGAATCACCAATTCTGACATAATGAGATCGATCACATAAGTAGGATATGAACCAATCAAGAACAGTTCCTTTGATGCCCAAATATCTCAATCGTTGAATCAGAATAGCATGATCGACTGTGTCAAAAGCTGAGCTCATATCAAGCATGATAAGAGCAGTGATGTTACCACTATCTAATTCTCTGAACACAATATCTGATAAGTTGACTAACAGTGTTTCTACACTATGACCAGGCTTGTACGCAGATTGAAATGAATCAAGCAATTCATTATCTTGCAGATACGTTGTCAGTTGTGAGAAAACAACCTTTTCAAGCAATTTACTTAAATAAGGTAAATTTGAAATTGGGCGGTAATTTTTTAGACACTCCTGATCTAAGCCTGCTTTTTTCAAAGTTGGATGAATAACTGCTTTTTTACACATCTGTGGAACTACACCTAATCTCAGGCTAGCATTCATGATTCTTGTGATAACGGGTGCTAAAACTCTGCCACACTTCTTAACCAAATCTGTTGGGATTGGATCAAGTTCACATGATTTGTTAGGTGAGTTCTTAATAAGCTTTTCTATCTCATTAACAGTGACAGACTGAAACTCACTCAATTCTGACTTGACTTCGCATACAATGTCATTTGGCTGTTCACAACGAGTTGGGAAACTCCGTTGGATTGCCACAATTTTATCAATGAAATATTGATTAAAACAATTGGCTAACTCAACTTGATCACCATGAGTGAGGTGTTCTGGTAAAGGAGATCGCTGTTTTCGGTAAAGTAAAGCATTAGCAACTTTGTACAACTTCTCTGTATCTTTCCCACAACCCGTAACCTTTTTTGAATGATATTGTAACTTAGCATCTTTAATCAAGGCATTTACACATCGCCTTTGTGCATGATAAATCTGCTTGTGAATCTCCAGTTTTGTGGACCTTGACTTCCTTTCTAACTGTCTACGAAGCAGTTTTGCTTGAGCTATTTCTGGGGTATACCATTCCGTATTGGGGTGTATTGTGACCTTGATTCGTTTCTCAGATGCCAACTTATCAAGGGTGGCACTGAGTAAGGTGTTATACAAATTCACTTCATCATCAACATTATTAACTTGAGATTCAGCTGATAAAAGAGACTTAACATGAGTATCAGCAACAAACTCTTGTGGGTTTACAGATTTCAAATTCCGTGTAACAACAAATGTTTTTTTGATACAACGTTTAGGAAGGTTCAATTCACACATTATTGCTGAATGATCTGATATACCTTCCACAACACCGGTATTACATAGTTGTACAGTGTTACCTTTATGAGTTACAAGCAGATCTAATACATGGCCTCGATTATGAGTAGGCTCACTAATATGTTGAATCATATTAAAGGCTGACAATAATTCAGAGAACAACTTCGAATTCGAAGTTGATGAGTCCATAGGTATATTGAAATCACCTGCAACCAGCAAGTCAGACGAGCAGAGAAGCTGTCTATCAAGAACATTAGAAAACTCGTCCAACAAAATCTGGAACTGTACTGAACTAGGTGGACGATATACATTGATGAAATGCAACGATTTCTGCATATAATTCAGAGTCATCTGAATCATTTCAAATGATGTAACATTTGGGGAATCTACAATTCTGACATCTAATTGACTTTTGAACAACACAGCTATTCCTCCTCCTCGTTTGCCAACTCTGGGAATGTGCTTAAATGTGAAGCCATGTGGTGTCAATTGACCAATCGGAGCAGCATCATTAGGCGTAAAGCCATGTTTCACAAATAGCAACAATGTCTAATTCATGATCAAGAATATAATCTACAAATTCAGCGGTTTTGTTCTTCAGCGATCTGGCATTTAACATAGCAAATTTCAAATTCATGCATGAAATATCAGAATTCACAAATTTACGATATCATAATGTTACGTTTTCACCGACGGCGAAAGTAAATATTTATTGTTGTTCTTGTTCTGTCTAATTTTGATTCAAATTTCAGATTCTATAGAGACTAGAGTCTGGACCAATTGTCTCTCCGGAAATCACCTTACAAATCATCTCAGGGAATACATGACGATATGGGATCTTGCTATGGAGGATGGCCCTCGATGCCAGTTCTTCCAAGGTTAAGACACTGGTCGGAGGACTGAGGAGGCAAGCAAGCTCCGTAGTGTCTACACTCTCCCCAAAATACGGACGATATCCCTTCACTATATCCACAGCCATTTTGCCTCTACGATCTTTCTTGTTCAAAGGGCATCCATGACGTATCAGGATCCGTGCCATGTCAACAAAGGGAGAAATCTCACGCGAAAGCATTGCCGAGGAAGCCAAATAATGAAGCATCGTTTTGTTTTTACCGTCCGCCACCACGTATGTGGCGTCATCATACCAGAGCAGTTTGGACATTACACGCTTCACGCGATTCAGTGACCAATGAACCCCCCGAACGCCACCATCATTACAACGATAGTTTAGGTATAAATAGTAGATTATTTGATAAGTCAAGGAGCCAGCTGTACACTTATCAAGGCCTGGAGAAGAGCATGCACTTCGAACCTGACTAATTACTGTCCCTGCTGTATCTATCAACGATTCAAGGAGTTCAGGCTCGCAGAAATAGGCTGCGAAATTTTTAAGTACTATTCCAAAAGTTCTAAGGAGCTCCCACCCTTGTTCAATCAAACAAGTTTTGCTCACGTGTTGAACGACATCTCGATATCCATTTAAAACCTCGCACGCCTGAGAAATAACACTTCGGTCAAGTTCATACAGGTGCGATGGCCAAAAAAGTACGTCTATGCTACCCATAACCTGCCCAAGCTGTGCCTCTGACCGTGATTCAAAGGAAAGGACATATCTGAATAGATTATAACCTCTAGTGGCGTCGCCACGCAGCATGCACTCACGCGCATAACTGGCCAAGTGTTCGAAGAGAAATTGCCCTTTAACCCCTCTGGGTATGATTCTATCCCCAATAAGAAACCACTGGGCTACTAAGGCATGCCTGTCACCTTTGATAGCTCTAACATCAGGAAGTGAGTACATCTCCGTGCACTGAAAAATGGCCTCAAGCTTTGGGTCTGCTCCATTCTTGGGAAAATCCTGGCGCCTGGAAATGATCTCGCACAGTGGTTCATAAATGCTCCTGTTGAACTCAGAGTAACACCTTGTGTCCATGCATTGTGAAAAGCCAGTCATTTCTAATGAGGTAATCGTTTCTGCTTCTGCTCTTCTCATGTCACTGCAGTTTGTAGATGTTAGGAATTTCACAAGGTTATTGCAGCAAGACAACATTGCTACATGGAGAGGAGTCAGTCCAGCTCCGTTTTCCTTGAAGGTCGCACCATGCTGCAGAAGCGTTCGTACGATTTCGATTCTGGCCTGCTCTTTATGGTAGTAATCTCGACTCCCGCATATTATATGCAATGGTGTGTCACCACTCTTGGAAGAAGGGGCATTTGGGTTTGCACCATGCCGAAGAAGTGTCCGCACGATCTCTATTCTTCTGGCCTTGCCGGCAGTGGGTCGTCTCGAGTGTATTTGCCTCTCGCACATCACATTCGAAGGTGTGTCATCACTCTCATGCCTCTCATCCCACTCATCCCACTCATCCATAGAGGTCTCATCCCACTCAACACTGTCATCACTCTCATCTCTCTCCTGAGGCCAGGCCTCCCGATTTGCTCCATGCTGCGGAAAGCGTACCAAACAATAAAGTGACACATCGTAAGTATACATGATGTCCTTCCGAGATTCTTTCTTCCTGAAGATTGCATGTAAAGGGGTGTCGCCGCTCTTGGTAGAATATACACTTGGGTTTGCACCATTCTCCAGGAGAAATGTGACAATGTCTAGCTGACCATTTTTACATGCTATCATCAGGGCTGACCTTCCATCAGAAGCAGCGGCATCTATGACTCCCTCATTGGTGTGATTAGCTAAATAGTTCTTGATGCTCTCAAGGCTGGTAAGTTCACCTTCTACCATTGCCTGTGCCAAAGAGGTCCTCTTCACCCCTGTACCATCCGATGAACCCGCCAGTGACTCCATGTTTAGTGACACACACTCCACTCGGCAGCTAAAGCTTCTCGGTCACAGCTGCAAGAACAGTACAAAAGCAGAAATTCAAAAGAAATCTGCCTTCGGCTTTCTAGGTAAGCGTGTTAAAATGATCACTCTTAGCAAAATCATTGATTGACTTTAAGTAAACAATGTTTAAGGCTACTTATGAAACAAAATACATCAAACTTAAACATTCGCCAACATCCTGTAGCTATAATAAGGACAATAATAGACATTCTATATGTGCCCTTGTATCACAAAACCAACAAAAAGTCGCCAGACATGGATTTCTAGTAAAGGGCAGATTCTGAAAGAGCAGACTCTAAGCTTTACAAATGATGCATATCTCAATTCAAATGGACTCTCCTAACCTATAGATATTGGAAAGGAATGCACACACTCTGGAAGAGTGTGAACTGAGAAAAGAGGATCTGAAGTACAGGGTCTATTAAACACTGTTAAAGCGCTTAATCTTTACCAAACCGCGCTAGCCGTGCGATGAATGGTACACACACACACAAAAAAAAAAAATGTAAAGCACTGGAGCAAAAAACAATGAAAAGATTATCACATTAAATTGAAATTAAGCATACTCTATTACAACATTCTGTCTATGATTAATACAAACTTTCAAAGCAGTAGCAGTATTATTTCAAAAGGTATTAGACTTGAAGTGAAGAGCGTGTAGAGGATTTTCAAGAAATGAAAAGGGGTCTCCAAGACATACCTGAACTCACTACTTTACAACAACAAAAAAAGAGTTGAAGAGAAAAACAATTGCTGAAAACGCATTTTCCAATCCATTTTATGATCTCAAACTTAGGAATAATGTTGAAAAAGAATAACTCTTTTACAAAGTGTGAAAAACTCAGCTTACTAGGTTGACGAGTTTTACCTTTTCTTGAGTCCTCACGTAAAATCAAGGGGTGCGACTTTTTGTTGATTTTGTGACGCACGGTCACACGACGTGATCACATTATGTTCAAAACAGTATATTATGATGTTGCTCATCAGTGTTTTGATGTGGTCTGTGAACGACTTTTATAACTTCGTAATGTTTCACCTGTTTGCAAAGATCAGTTCACGTGCTAGGCTGAAACAAGTTTGCAATTGTTCTTTCTGCATAATTCTAAAAGAATGTCTGAGATGAAGGAACTGATTTAAAAAGACATTTAAGATGTAAAACAATGATTGCAATATTACTCATCGTGACATTTACAAAACAAAACATGCGATACATGACATTTAAACGAAAAATTAACACAAGGACACCTCATGCTTGTTTTTTTTTTTTCCTGCTTACCAAGTATGATATCACTGTGTGAAAAAGTACGTTTATTTATCGATATCTGTCGTAATCAATTTTACTACTGTAGTTGTTTCGCTTATCCAAAAATGACAATAAAAAGCGTTACAATGTATTTAGAAGGTTGCTTCATTCGTCATACTCCGCGCGAAACTGAAAATTCCATTCACATAACCGTCTTGTGTCAGTGTGTTGTCAGCCTACGATTCACAATCACAATTAGTGCAACTGAAATTAACTGGAAAATGCAATGTGTGAATAAATCTCTACACAGGGTTTCAACCAATAACTAACAAGTTAACCACTCGCAAGTCACCAGGCACGATTTCTAGTACACGGCAGATTCTGAAAGAAAACACACTGGCCCAAATTCACGAAGGTGGTACAAATGAAACCATGGTTTAAACCATGGACAAAAGCCATGGAGCGCCAAGTGTCGCACGGAATATTTCGTTACGAAATTGTTCATTTCGTTGATATAATGACCGTTTCGTTAACGAAACTATCATTTCGTGGACGAAATGTTCATTTGTTACAAAATAATCATTTTATCGACGAAATAACTGATTTCGTAATGAAATGTTCCATGCGATACTTGGAGCTCCATGGTTTTTGTCCATGGTTTAAACGATGGTTCCATTTGTACCACCTTCGTGAATTCGGGCCACTAGGTCCAATCTTATACAGGGTGGCCCAGAAAGAACGGAACACCTAAGATTTTTAATTTCAGCAATGTTGTTACAAATATGTCATTATTTTGCATACTACTGGAAAGGCCATTCCTTTTCCAATAGAATGACTTCAAGTTCTTTAATCTTGGTTAATGCGTTATGATTTTAGGACCATTTTTGTCAACCCTTGTAATTTTCAAAATATGATAATTTTGCACTCTCAGAGATACCGAAACTA
Organism: Diadema setosum; assembly: GCF_964275005.1. Taxonomy (NCBI): domain Eukaryota; kingdom Metazoa; phylum Echinodermata; class Echinoidea; order Diadematoida; family Diadematidae; genus Diadema; species Diadema setosum. Next base: position 33,814,125 of record NC_092700.1, on the reverse strand, counting down.
GCGAGTATTTGGCTTGCCATAGAACCAGTAGCGTTCACAATGTGTGGAATGTGGGGCGGGCGATGTGATTGTCATTGTCCGTTATCATTGTGAATAATGTTAATATCATTGTGAATATCATTGCGAATGCTACTGGTTCTATGACAAGCCGAATTTTCGCTGGTTTCCTGTCATGGTTTCAGTATCTCTGAGAGTGCAAATCATAATGATCACATTTGGAGAATTGCAAGGGTTGACAAAAATGGTCCTAATATCATAACACATTAACCTTAAAATTAAAGAACTTGCAGGTGTCATTCTATTGGAAAAAGAATGACCTTTCCAACAGTATGCAAAATAATGACATATTTGCAACAATATTGCTAAAATTAAAGATCTGTTCCGTTCTTTCTGGGCCACCCTGTATTGCGGGTGCATGCACGTATCACAAGTTCGACATCCACGAATTGCACAGACCACGAGTAATACGCAATACACATGCAATATGATTATACATCCCACGAGTTATACAACCAGCAGGCATACAGCCCCTGAGATTGACATTATTAAAGCAAACAAAGCTCATGAGACCGACACATTAAGTCCTGTGTTGTACTGTCGAACTCATAGGATGAGTTCACATACATAGTGTCGAACTCATGGGCCTTGTTTGCTTTAATAGTGTCACAGTTCCCTAAAACGGAAATGGAAAAAAGCATAGACAAGTCATGATAGATTTTGTCGTTTCAAATTTTCAGATTTATTCAAGTGCTCGCAAAATCTCACCCAGCAGTGATCTGTGCAATGAATTAAATATAAGCATATCAGGGCAATTACGCATGCAACTGCTAAGTACTGGTCAGTAGTAGGGTAAGAGTAAAGATTAGGGTAAGGTTTAGGATTATGTTCAGGATTAGGATTAGGGTTAGGGTCGGGGGAGGGTCCGGGGTTATTGCCCAGGGAGTAATATCCTTAAGTACAGATCCAAATAAAACATATTACGTCACGTTTCATAGCAACCTCAATGAAGGAATGATGTTACTAAACTAAACAGAATGCTTGAACACCCATTAAATTCCTTCTATTCATGAATGATACCAACTTTCAATTCAAAAGCATTGTCCTTTCAAGAGTTATACTACGATTGAAAGAAATCAAGAACCAGAACTGTACACACCCTTTAAGCTTTAAGATGATACATAACTCAATTCAAATGGACTCTCCTAACCTATCTAACTATTAGAAAGAAAACACATATGTGTCAGGTAATCGCGGTTCAATTATCCGCATCCAAATAATGCGGATGAAGTATTCAAAATCGCGTTCATATATCCCATGAAGTGCGCACTACTTTTACGAGCGCCCGTTCATATAACGGTGCGAAAGACGGGAGTATTTGTCATGGTTACTGCGCCCGCCTCTATAATGACGTAATGTTTCCGGTGCTATATACTCACGTGTATAATATGCACAGCTCTCGCTCAAGCTCAGCAATCAGCAGTTGTGCGGGAAATCGAGTGACCTCAAGTTTCAAGTTTCAAGTTTATTCAAAGTTTCCACAATACAAAAATTTACATAAAAACAATAATATGTAACAAGGAATACATTGTTGAATATATGCGATTAAAACAATTTGCAGAATATTTGAATATGAATTGACAATGCATGTAGATGCATTATAGATGTAAAGTGGAGGGGTCTTAGAAAAGCAAGCTTGTATAATAAGACCCCTGAAAGGCAAGTTAAGACATGTAATATAACAACTCACTAATATATACAAACATATTAAAGCCACAGAATAATTTTAGTGGAATCCCTCAAGAAGCGCAGCAACCACACCCCAGAGACCAAAAAAATTGACACCAAATTTATTGCCCCCCCCCCCCACTTCGAGTCAATTAAAAAAAATCATTTTATCGGCTAGTGATATACGACCACAAGAGGGAGCAGTATTTTTTTTTTTTTTTAACTTTGTGGTATATGGTCTCAGAACCCTCACTTCTCCACAGGTAAGGACCCTTTCAAAAGGAGAGTTTCTAATATTTACCATAAACCAGAATTATACAGTGGCTTTAACATACATGGATGGATTCTAAGTGCACACACACACACTACCTATGGAATTTTAAAGCAAAACATAATTGGCATTTAGACTATGTTACTCAAATGGAAAGCGATGAGATGAAGTCATGTATCTAGAATTTAAAAGGAGCAGCATCAATGAGACTGAGAATATCGATGAAGCAAATACTTCCGAGTCAACACTTTAAATCTGGAAAAAGTGGTACTATCTTTAACATCTGAGGGTAACACATTCCATTCTTTTATGCAAGACACATAAAAAGAATTTAGGGCAATACTGGTAGCTACATAAGGTAGATGCAGAAGGTTTTTCTGACGTGTATTATGGGAATGAACAACTGAGTTTTTGACAAACAAATCCAAAAATAAGGAGGGAGAACTGGACATGTGAAGCTTGTACATGAATGCCAATGAGTTAAAAGACACTAACTCGTTTAGAGGTAAACAACGCAGCTGTAAGAACTGGGGGCACTTGGCCTAGTAAAGTGTGAGCTTGTTATTAGCCTGATAGCTCTTTTTTGTACAATAAACAATTTATGAAGATGGCTGTTATAAGTATTACCCCAAGCAACATTACAATACATCAAGTGAGGCATTATGATGCTATTATACAGTGTAGTCAAGACACTTTTAGGAACAATACATTTTAGCTTATGCATCACACCAACACCCCGAGAAGCTTTGGAACATACATTTGTGTTGCTTCCATGACAGAAATTCATTGATAGTAATACCAAGTAATAATACATTTTCGCTTAACCTTTGACCGAACTGTGGAATGTTAGTGCGCATAAGTCGTAAATGTATTCTCGATCTACTCCTCATGCTGCAATAATGCGCATAATAGCAGCATCAGAATAATGCGCACTTTTTTTTACTCCTCTCCCGTTCATGTAATCGAAATTTTACGACTTATTGCTCCTATTATCCGCATCCACGATTACCTGAGAGGGGTATTAGTCACCAAAAAGAGACATGGGAGGGGGCGGATACCCCCATCCCCTCGATCACTCCTCGAGCGGGCTGCGCTGACCTATATAGGGTTGATAATAATCCCATGCAGGGAGGCATAAATTTCTCCTCGTGATCGTCGCAACTCCCCGCTTCATAAATCAAGTACTCCGCCTCCGATACGGCACAACCATGTGAAAATACGTTTAATATTGCATAAACAGCTGCCTCGTGAAGTATTTCACTCGATATCCGGCTAGTTACCCGCTGCGTATAATACTAAGTGAGGCCCCTATCATTAACATGTATTTGACTTCTAAGTGCTTACCTTGGAAGGTTGTGTTATGAACTGTCTCCGGATCAGTTACAACACAAGAGTATTTTGATCTACAAATAAGGCGTTCTTGAATAATTGTAAGCACCTGGTCCAGCTCCGACTCAATGTGAATACTGTACTCATGGAGCTACATCATTTCCTTGTTTAGTCTCGCAATGCTTATGGCACGTCCACACACCATGAGCGTTCTATTCGTGAATGCACGTCCGTATAAGAATATGCTACGAACATGTATATTATTGTAGTGGAATGACCACCGATCGATCTGAGACAAGCGCATGTGGGATTACCTTATGATGCGAATAGCTAGCAATACGTCGGGCCTACGTACTCTGATACGAGATGAATGATCTTCCATGCTGGGCTGGTATGACCGTTTATGAATTACCAGACCGCCTCATGCGTCGGACGACGCGGGAGCTAGTATGATGTGAATTGCTAGCAACAGCTTGACTGTAGGACGCGTCGTTTATGAATTAATACCCGTTTCATGCGAACAGCTACAATGTAGAAGCAATACGTCGGGCCTACGTACGGTACGGCAAATATCATCGAGTCATGCCTGGGAGGTGGGACAGGCACTTCCTGGTGAAACGACAGAAAAAGATCGGTCATGCCAGCATGTACGTTTTAACATTACGCGAACACTCCACAAAAGAAACACAACGCAAGATATAAGTGCAGTTTGGGGTCACTCCTTGCTATAGGCCTACAGTCCATACAGATTTGAGAAGTGTAACCAAGAGACAAGCAGTACAGTACAATTTACTGTAATATAAAGATATAGAGTGTAGATGGAGGATATCGCCATAGCAACCACTGATCTTACGATATTACCAGATAAATAGCTGATGCTTCACATTTTGGGGGAGGCAGTCAACACGTTTTGATGGGGGTAGCCCGACCAGACGCTGTCGCGACAGCGACTGGGCTGTGTATAATATGATGGGGGTAACAATATCCCCTGAAAACTCAAGTGGTGATGATCCAAGGGGGCGCACATTGCTAGAATTTTTGGAATGCCGGCCAGGGGCGTGGTCAGAGCTCTGGGAGCGCATCCCTCTGCTGTATGGGTACTGGATGAACGCTTGGTATACTCTTGTGACGGATTCGAGGACAGCTCATAACACGAATATCCAAGGTGAGAAGTCATCATGTTATATACCTGACTGACAGGAATCTCACTTAAGGATTACATAAGGGGTATAAATCGAACAAAATATTGAGCGAAAGACATCACGAGGCAGATACTGTATTCGTGTTCGCAGACGTGGTGAGTATTCACAGGACCCAAGCAGGATGGGGAGGAGCTCGGAGGGGAGATATATGCTTACAGCTCGTTATTCCGAAGGTTCGTTATTCCAAAGATTCTTTAGTCCGAAGGTTTGTTATTCCGAAGGTTTGCTATTCCGAAGATTCGTTATTCGGAAGGTTCGTTAATCCGAAAAATGTGATGAGGTTTGTTATTCCGAAGGTTCCTTAATCCGAAAATGAAACAAAGCTCGTTGTTCCGAAGGTTCGTTACGGACCCTATATATCATTTCGGATCAACGAACCTTCGGAATAACGAACCCTATTTCATTTTCGGATTAACGAACCTTCGGAATAACGAACCTTCGGAATAACGCCACAAATGTTCGGATTCAAGTTCAAGTTCAAGTTCAATCATAGTTTATTTCCAATCAAAGAAAATCAAAACGTAATGCAAAGTATACATATCATAAAATGATATTGTCTACACTTTTACAAAAGGTTCATGTAATATACGAAATAAATTATATACATCAACATATGTACAATAATCAGAAGGAACGATGCGTATACATGTATACTTCGCGAGCTTTCAGAAAATAACTTCAATTTTGGAAAATAGCGATCCACAAAAAAGCTAAGCTTGTAGGACGTGGATCCCTAGATAATTGATGAGTAAGCAGTATATTATTCAAGTTTGTTTTATTATTTTCTTACAGCATTTATATTAAATATAGATTACTTAAGTCGTTTGTAAAAATATAGCTATACGCTGGCTTCGACAATAATAGGAAATAAGTATCAATGCTAATGCCCAGACGGTGTTCACTGAACTGGTGTACCGGGAAAATATAAGAAGGACGACACACTCGTACAGACATTCAGTTACCCACACACATATACGACGCGAGACAGTACCGAGAAGAGAGAAGACGGTGACAATACAAGTCTACGAGGAACAAAGACAGGAAGGAAGAGGAAAGAAGAATAAAGAGAGAAGAGAGGTCTGCATACAGAACACGCCAAGTGCTGCGACATCAGGACAGGTGAAACCTCAAGCATAAATTAAAACAATTAATTCAGATTATCTAGAATTATAAGTAGATAACAAATGTTTTCTGAATTTGTATTTAAATGTGAGGAATGAGGGTGAGTCTTTTAAGCTATTATCTAGATTATTCCAAAGTCTGGGTCCGGTATACAGAAATGTATTTTGGGCATGTACGGTTCTCATGAATGGAAGATGGAATTCGTTGGATCGTCGCGTAGGATAGTTATGTACATGACTGTTTCGATGAAAAGAGTCGTGAAATATTTTGGGTAAAAAGTTGCTGTTATAATTAAACATGAACTGACCAAGTTGAAACACATACAAATCTTTTATTTTTAGTATTTTATGGTAAAAAAACAAAGGATCTGTATGTTCTCGTGTAGTTAGGTTAAAAACAGTTCTGAGTGCTTTCTTTTGCAATAAAAAAGGTTTATCAAGTAATATCTGATATGTATTACCCCAAGCAAGAATCCCGTAGTTTAGATACGGTAGTATCAAACTAGAGTAAAGAGTTAATAATGCACATGAAGGAAGATAATATTTTAATCTGTTCATTACGCCAATGTTTCGTGAAATAGTTTTACATATGCTATCAATATGATTCCTCCATGAAAGCTTGTTATCAACGCAAACACCAAGAAATTTAAAAGTAGAAACTTCTTCTAGGGGAGTAGTATCAAATGATATATTGCCCGGGAGGCTATCTAAAGAGTTACTAAAAAGCATAAATTTTGCTTTTTGAATATTAAGTGACAATTTATTTGCGTATATCCATTGTATAACCTTTTTCAGTTCTTCGTTTACTGTTCTTGCTAAGATATTTGGGTCGGGATGGGAAAAGAAAAGGTTAGAGTCATCCGCGAATAATATGAATGATAGTTTCTCCGAGGATCTATGAAAATCATTGATATGAATAATGAATAACAACGGGCCTAGTAAGCTCCCTTGTGGGACACCACATGTTATCGTTTTATTTTGAGAATCAAAACCATTGACATGTACAAATTGGGATCTATTTGATAGGTAACTCGTGAACCACTCCAAGGCCTTTCCACGAATGCCATAATGGGATAATTTTGCGAGAAGTATTCCATGGTTAATCGTGTCAAAGGCCTTGGAGAAGTCCAAGAAGATACCTATCGTGTGTGAAAATGTGTCAAGTGCGTGTGTGACTTTGTCGATGAGGGCGAGTAATGCGTGTGTTGTGCTGTGGTTTTCCCTGAATCCAAATTCAACATTTGAAAATATGTCACAGGTTTTAAGAAAACGTACTGTCCGGATGTAAACTATTTTTTCAAGAATCTTGGAGATAGAAGATAATAAAGATATAGGTCTATAATTGTTGACATCATCCTTCTCCCCTTTCTTATAAATAGGAATTACTTTCGCAATTTTCATGCTGTTTGGCACATGGCCAGTTGTAAGCGATGAATTGATAATATGTACTAAGGGATCCACTATTTGAGGAATTATGTTTTTTATCAGGTGGTTATCAATTCCGTCGTGGCCAGGACTTTTTCCTTCTTTCAAATTGGCAACAATCCTTACTATTTCTTCTTTATATGTAGGGTCAAAAAATATAGTTTTGGAGTTAGGTGTATCTAAAAAATCAGTAAAAGTTTTACTAGAAAGAGGAATATTTTGAGAAAGATTTTGTCCAATTGAAGAGAAGAAGTCATTAAAAATTTTAGCCATGCCAGCGGGAGTGTTGCTGGAGGCATCGCCCCATCGAACTTCAGTAATATTGGATGAATTGTTAGGTGTATTCATAGCATCTTTTAATATTTTCCATGTGTTTTTAATATCATTTTTATATTTATTTATCTGATTTACATAAAAATTTTTCTTCCGCGTACGTAATAATGTGGTGAGTGTGTTTTTATATGAAACATATTTTTTCTTATTTTTTTCAGTAGGATCGCATCTGTATTTATAAAATAAATTATTTTTTTCTATTTATAGATCTTAATATGGACTGGGTTATCCACGGGAGTTTTGGAATTTGCTTATATCTATCTTTTATGTTACGCTGCGGAATATGGTTATCGATTTCAGAGGTAATAGTAGATATAAAGTAGTCATAAGACAAATTGACATCGGTGGTGTTGTATACAAAGGACCAGTCGATTTCTTTGAGGCTGTTTTGGAGACTTGTAAGCTTATCTGCAGTAATCTTACGTCGCTTGTGATAGTTATTTTGTTTAGTCAGTTTAATTGGAACCTGGGCAAATATAGGATAATGGTCAGTGGTGTCTGAGAGGACGATACCAGACTCAGGAAGTGGAAGAACGTTAGAAAAAATGTTGTCTATGAGGGTAGCCGATTGACTGGCGACTCGGGTAGGCTTGGAAATTAATGGTAAAAACGAAGCAGACATTAATGTTTCTATAAATTCTTGTGGGTTGTTTTGGGAATTACATTTCATGAGATGAATATTAAAATCGCCCATTAAGAATGTATCTTTGTTAAGTATAATGGGATTTTGTACTAAATCCTGCATATATGTCAGAAAATCATTCAAATTCGACCGAGGGGGTCTGTAAATTACGCCAATCACAATGTTTTTTCCATGTGGATTTATCAATTCAATAAAAAGGGATTCGAGTTTATCGTTCATAACACTGATCTCCTCATGTATAATATATTTAATTTTTTTCGAGATGTACAAACCAACTCCACCACCGACTTTGTTGTTTCTATTTCTAAATACAAATTCGAATCCGGGTAAAGAAAACAGATGACTTATATTGGAGTTCAACCATGTTTCTGTTAGCCCTATGATGGAGCAAGATTTTTGATCTGGGTTTTCTAGGAGTAAACGCAACTTGTCAAAGTTTCTGTTGATACTGCGTATGTTAAAGTGAGTTAACAACAATATTTCATCGACTGTATTCATAATACGATTCTTATATTGATTTTCAGTCAAGTAAACACATGATGGACTCTGAACTGGATCATTTGAGTCGAAATTATATTCAAATTCTTGTGCTGAGGTATTGTATTTATTGGATATATAATCTTTATACAAACTGGAAGTAATATTTGCATGGTCAGATTCAGAATGCCTTACTGTGTCATAAAATTCATCACTATTCAAGGAATTGAAAACAAAATTTGTTATGTTAGCCATGGTTATAATAAAACATTCGGGAGTTAATAACTGGCTTCTCGCCTGGACCTGACTCAGCAGCTACGTGGGGGTATGCAGACCTAGAAGAAGAAAGGAAAACGGAATGTGTACAGAGAAACATGAAACACACACAGAACAAGGAAACGAACATGAACACACATGAAACAAAATCAACATCGTTACGGATGGTACTCAAGGCCATGGTCAGCGTCTGGGTATGTACATGAGCTGAAAAAAACAATGCAAAACATTAGCATGATACCAGAGGAAGCTCCCTGCTACACTATGGGTGTAATTAAGGAAATGCAATTATAAATTTGATTTACAAAATGAGACAGTAATTACAGAAATTAGAATGCAACTAAGAGACAGGTATAAATGTTTTATTACCTATGAATTATTGATAAACAGTATACTGTATGCGAGGTATTATCAACCGTATATTATACAAATGTTAGTTTGTTGGGTCTTTTTTTTTCCCTTAAAGTGAGTAGAACTAAATCTATATAAATCTTATTTATAAAGAAATTGCGGACAACCATGAAGGACTCAGAAACCGATGACATTTACAATTGTATACCAGTTGATATCAAAAAGAGGGACCTACATTATATAAAATCAAACGTTGTCTGAAATGGAGCTTTACAGTGGATGTGATATAGGAAATAATGACAAGTTATGCCTTAGAGTAAAATGTAGAGTCAGATGTAACTATGCAGAGTGCCTAACAGTGGGGCCACAGAACACAGTAGTGCCACTTAGGCTCGTTTGATAACCATTGGGAACCTATCGAGTGTAGCTCCCACAGACAAGCCAAATCCAGGCATACAAGGATGAGTGGAACAAATAAAAATAAAGGGTAAGATTTTTTTTTTTTTTTTTTTTTTGCGATTCACATGCATAGCCCGAGATCATCCTCGAGGGCCCCACTAAGACCGTTTAACTACTGGAATACACATGCATAAAATTGTGGCTTCAAAACTTCGGCACTCTGTATCATAATGCACGTTACAGTGACACTTTTAGAATGGCTGACATTTGAAATGCAGTCAATGAATTCACATCATTTTAATTACAATTAAGGAGATATTCTGGCTGAAGAAAATTTGTGAGAGTTTATGCAGGTGCATCATTGGGGGACTACATAAATACTGTTGCGTGAAAGACATGATTCCGGATAAGTATACAACAAAATAGGGGACATGGCGTCCCTATTATATTGCTATTGAATAGGGGTGAGTGAATGAATTAAGTTAGTAAAGCCTAGGTCAGATATCCACCTGGCCCAATACGAATTTGTGGATCGCCTTGGAGTCGGCATGTTGTGATAATCGGCCAACCTTCATGCTAATAACGTTTTCGAATAAGATATTGGTTGGCTACTATCAAAACACTCTCTGTACGGGTGCCGTACCAGCCCCGTGAATAATTTGTTAAGGCCCCTTTACCTGGGCAAGGTATGCAATATAACCACATACTTGGTGTAAAGGGGGAGTTCAGTATTTTTGGTAGAAGGGTGTTCTGGCTGAAAACAATATCAAATTGACACTCGAATTTCATTCCCAAACGCATTAAATTTGAAAAATAACGATTACTTATAAATTAATTACAATTAATTTTGATAGATTAGAATATACTGTATAACACACCAAAATGTATTACTTTTACATATCAAATTAGTGAGATTTAATTTCTTTTTCTCTGTTAATTTCACAGTATATAAATGAAGTTAATATATTTCGTAAGAACAAGTTTTCGTAATCCAAGCGATTTCGTATACAACCTCGAAGGGGTTATTCCAAACTCTGTCTAAGCTAGCTGAACTCTCCCTTTGATACCTACACCTGTATTCAAAGCTTATTTCATCATTCCAACAGAGTTGAACCTTTAAAGTTTAATATGCCAGAACTACTTCGCCATCCTCATCCTCACAGAAGTCTATCTTCTGAAAAATGTATACTACAAACTTTTGGTGATTATTGTTATTGTAGTATGCAGTAGCATTAGTTTGCAGTTGCACTGCTGTTTGGATTAAGGAACCCTTTTTCATTTTCGGATTAACGAGCCTCTAGGTATAGGGAATTTGTGTGTTTCGGATTAACGAACCTTCGGAATAATGAACCTTCGGAATATCGAACCTTCGGAATAACGAACAGCACCCACATGTATGGCTCCCAGCTTGGGATTTATTCCCCCTACAGGACGGCCGGGTGGAGGGGGAGCGGGTTCCGCCCCCTTCCTCATTGTTGTTGTTTGGTGACTTAAATTTACTTAACTTTACCGTAACGTTTAAGTCAGGATACTAACTTTGTATAGCTTTGAGGGCGCCCTTTTCTACGGGATCAGACGGTAGGCATGTGATAATGCTGATCTAAATTTCCACCAAAATTCTGACCGAGACTAGATTCTGGCGGTAAGCAAATTAGTTTTCTGTCTCTTGATGATCTGTAGCAGAGCCTGAGTAGTGATGGGACCTAAAAGACAGCTAGACACTCCTGAAAAGTATGACTCCAATCTGACGGCCCCCAGGAAAGTCATCGTGCAAGATCTTGACACGAAGCAGGCCAGCGCGTCGGGGGAGGATTCGGCGGCGGAGGGTGCAGGGGAGACGCAGGTGGGTTCGGCTAAACGTTCGCTTCCGTTGAACAGTGTCGATGGTGTTATGGAATCTGATCCACCGCCGCGTTGGTTCAGCAGCTTTGTTGATCGATTTGAGTCTCGCTTCTCTCGTTTGGAGCAACGCATGGAATCTCTTCTTCAGGAGAAATTAGATGAAATGACTTTGAAAGTCTCTCATAATGAAGAGAAAATCACAGCATGTGCTATCCAGCTTGACGACGTGATTGCAGAAGTGAAAAAGCTTAAATCAGAGAGAGAAGACATGATTGCCAAGATAGATGACTTAGAGAACAGATCCCGACGCAATAACCTTGTCTTTCATGGTGTGCCGGAAAGCCCTAGAGAAAATTGCAACGAGGTACTACAGGATTTCCTTCATGGTTTTGTGGGCTTATCTCCAGATGAGTCTACATTCGAGAGATGCCATCGCACACCAACCTCACCGAAGAACCCGTCTCCAGATCAGAAAACAGGTCCAAGGGTCATACATGTAGCCTTCACATCATACACCGTGAAGGAGAAAGTACGTAAGGCTTGTATCGTCAAACTGAAGGAGAGCAACTTCAAGGGGAAGAAGATCTTTGTGTCCGAAGATTTTTCCAAGCGTGTTCTACAAAAGCGAAGAAACAAGTTGGATCTCATCAAGCGCTTGAGAGATGAGGGGAAGAGACCCTTCTTCCTCTTTCCAGACAGAGTGGCCTTCAGGGATCGAGATGGAAAGCTGCACTTTGTTGGTTAACTCAGCACGTTAATTTATCGTCTTTTTTTTTTCTATATTAAATACTTTCAAAGAGGTGTAAACGGATGTTGACTTTCACTTTATTACTTGTTAGCCATTGGTATAGTATCAGTCCCTGAGGCTGTATAGTTCAACTTTATTTTAGCTTCAACCAACGTTACTACAATACAAGTATACATTGATTTGTTACTGATATATCAACAACATGTGAGTTTCTACTCTCTGGACAGTCTTTTGGTGCCTCCATGTTTTGTTGTGATCTCTGTGGGTTTTTTAGCACATGCATTCAGGACCGAGTTTTGATTTTAGGTCCTGTTTTTCATCTTGTGCTTTCCCTCCTATGTTACCTACACCTGTCTCAATATGTCCTTTTTTTTTCTCTTTTTTTTATTCATTACTACACTGTTTTTGATATGCTATGTTTGTTTAATGGCAGCTTCTGTATTTTGTGTGCTGATATTGTTTGCTCTATGAAGTTACAGGATACATTCTGTTTGGGATTTAAATGTACAGGTACTTGTGTGTTTGTAAACTTAACTAGAGTAATTTTCAGATATTGTGACTATGGAGTTTATTTGTTTGCAAAATGTTATTGAAGCTGCGTTCTTTTAATTGCCGTGGATTGCAAGACCATGTAAAACGAAGGAAGGTTTTTAATTTTATGAGAAGTATTGATAGCGATATTATATTTTTACAGGAAACACACTCAGAAAAAAATGATGAAAATTATTGGAAATGTCTTTGGGGGGAATCTGCTTGGTTCTCAAGTTTTTCTTCTAACAGCAGGGGGGTTGCCATATTGATAAGAAATTCTGTATCTGTCAAGGTCAACTCTATATTTAGGGACCCTAATGGTAGATTTTTGATAATTGATGCATTATTGAATAGTTTATCTGTAATTTTGGTGAATGTATATGCTCCGAATAATGACGACCCTAATTTTTTATTAGAAGTGTTTGGTGAAGTTGAAAATACAAATGGATCATCGTTAATTGTGGGAGGGGATTTTAATACAGTCATCGGCCCCTTGGATTACCAGGGTGGTAGGACACGCCATTCTAATATAAAATCCAGTGAAATGTTGTCGGTCATAATGGAGGATTTTGGATTATGTGACATATGGAGAAATTTTCATCCCACATTGAAACAATACACAAGGCATCAGAAAACCCCAAGGGTTTTGTCTCGATTAGATTTTATTCTCGTTTCAAATAATTTTTTACATAATTGTGTTAAATCTAAAATTATCCCTGGAATCCAATCAGATCATTCTGTTGTTTCTTTGGAGTTTACTGATAATCAACCAATGAAAGGACGGGGATTTTGGAAGCTGAACTGTTATTATTTAAATCATGATTCTGACTTTGTTAATTTGATTAAGGATAAGATAAACGATTTTAAAGATATTCACAAAGGTTCACAGTGTAATCCTAATAGTTTGTGGGACTCCTTAAAGTGTGTGATTACGGGTGTGTGTATAGAATATACAACTAGAAAAAAGAGAGAAAGAAATAAAGAAAAAGATAAGCTGCTTGCTGAAATTAGTAGAATAAGGATGAAGTTATCAAATGTTGCAAATACCTCAGATCATGATTTTTTATTATTGGAGGAAATGGAAGCCAAATTAAATAAGATATATGATTTTGAAACAAAAGGTCATATAATTCGTTCTAGAGTCCGTTGGTTAGAAGAGGGAGAAAAAAGTTCTAAATATTTTTGTAACTTAGAAAATAGGCAATGGCAGAATAAGAGTATAAACAGATTGAATGATAGTAAAGGAAATTTGATTGTGGACCAAACTGTTATTTTAAAAGAAATAAGTGATTTTTATAGTAAACTGTATTCCTGTAAAGATGATGGCTCAATACATGATATAGGCCGCAAAAGTGAAGTATTTTTGAACAACATTGATATCCCAAAATTAACAGAAGATGAAAAAGCTTCTCTTGAGAAACCCCTCACAAAACAAGAACTATATGATGTAATTAAGTCTATGAAATTTAATAAGACACCAGGTTATGATGGCCTTCCTGTTGAATTTTATACATTCTTTTGGTCTGATATTTGTGATATGTTGCTGAACTCATATAATTATTCCATGCAGAGTGGATTATTGTCGTTATCTCAAAGAAATGGTGTAATAACTTTACTCCCAAAGAAGGATAAAGATCTTTTATATATTAAGAATTATAGACCTATAACACTATTGACGGTTGATTATAAAATTTCAGCGAAGTGTTTAGCTACTCGTTTGAAAAAATACATAAATAATTTAATTCATTCAGATCAATCTGGTTTTTTGAAAGGACGATTTATTGGTAATAATATACACCTTATTTTAGATATTATTGAATATGCTGATTTTAATGATATTCCTGGTGTTATCTTATTATTGGACATAGAAAAGGCCTTTGATAGTGTTAAGCATGATTTTTTGTTCCAAGTTTTGAAACACTTCAACTTTGGAGATTCTTTTATTAATTGGATAAAGGTAATATATTCAGGACGACAAAGTTATGTTATGAATAATGGGTTTTTAACTGATTGTATTACTATGCAAAGGGGTATTTTTCAAGGTTGTCCTATATCTCCATATCTATTTTTATTTGTGATAGAAGTAATGGCTTTGTCAATTCGGCAAAATAACAATATTAATGGTATTTCTGTTGGGGACCAAGAAGCAAAGATTTCTTTATTAGCTGATGACTCAGTTTGTTTCATAGATGGTTCAAAGGACTCATTTGATCACCTTTTTGATACTTTGCATATTTTTGGTTCATTATCTGGCTGTAAAATTAACAGAAGTAAATCAGAAGCTATATGGATTGGAAGTAAAAAGGGGTGTCAGGAATTTCCTCCTTCAGCTCAAGGAATTAATTGGAAAACCTCAAATTTTAAGTCATTAGGAATTAATTTTTCTCTCAATCTTGGATTGCTTTTTGATCTTAATTATAAAGAGAGATTGAAAAGAATTGAACAAACTCTCAATTGTTGGCGAATGAGAAATCTTTCCTTAATTGGTAAAATATGTGTCTTAAAATCTCTGGTGTTACCACAGTTATTGTATTTATTTTCTGTTCTTTGTATAAAGATACCTCCCCTATTTTTTAAAGGACTCAATAAGTTATTTTATAAATTCATTTGGAATGGAGGTCGAGATAGGGTGCAGAGAAAAATGATGTGTAACGATTATCTTCACTGTGGCTTGCGAATGACTGATGTTCAGATGTTCGCACTTGCTCAAAAAATGTCCTGGGTGAAATGTTTGCTTGATAAAGACTATAATTGTTTGTGGAAGACTATTGAAGTATCCTTTTTAGAAAAATTTAATGCAGACAGAGATGTGTTATGGAAATCTTATGCTCCTGAATGTATATTGAGATCTTTGAATAACATACAGTTAGCAGAATCTTTACGTACATGGTACAGTTTCAGAGAGAAGGCTTCTTTTGTTTATTTTGGACATAAATTTTCAGACCTTGTTTTATGTCAGTCACTGTGGTTTAACAGACTAATTCGTTCAAAATCTAAGCAGTTTTTATATTATGATACTTGGTATGCTAAAAATGTTCGTACAATTGCAGACTTAGTTAATCCACCTTTACCTGGTTATAGATTATTTGAAGAATTTGTGTTAGACTTTGAAGTTCCCAAATCTGATAGAAGAAAATACAACTTTTTAATTAAACATATTCCTCATGAGTGGCTTGATAACCCAAGTAACACAAATGTTGATGTTATTGATACCCTCTCCGAGCATTTGGTTAAAACGAAAAAGGTACCCTGTTATGCTTATAATATATTGTTGGATGAGTGTGTTCCAGACTCACGATATGTATTTTGGGGCAGTAAAGTAGCTCTTCCGCATGATATTAACTGGGAAACTGTGCATATTAATAACTTTAGATGTACTATAGATACTCGTTTACGCTCCTTTTATTTTAAATTATTTCATAATACCATAGCCTTGAATTCCTTTTTATACAAGATTAAACGGAAGAACTCCCCAAATTGTAGTTTTTGCAATAAAGTTGAAGAAACAATAGTACATCTTTTTTTGTGATTGTGAGAAGGTAAGCCCCATTTGGAATGATTTGTTACGCTTAATACATAACAAGTATGATTGAAATTTTAATTTAACAGATTTTAATAAATTTTTTGGGGTTATCAAGGATAAATTTTTGACATTTCTTTTTCTGGCAGTTAAATATTTCATTTATGTGTGCAAATTTAAAGGTGGTAATCCTAATTATGTGGCAGTAAAGTCTTTTATTAGAACTCTGAAGGAAACAGAATATTATTTGGCAAAAAAGAGAGGCAAATTACCAACTCATTTCAAAAAATGGAAGTTTGATTTGTAACGTGCATATGCATATTGTACCTTTTAACTCATGATTCCACTCTTGTTATATGTATATTTACCTTGTTATATTTATCTTATATATTTATCCTGTTAACTTTCAAATACTCTTGTTATATTGCTGTCTGCACCTTTGCCGACCGGTACCTTTACTTTGCTGCCTTTTTTCTCTTTTTCTCTCTTTCTTTTTTTCGCAAACTTATTTTTCTTGTTTGTGTTATTTGTATACCATAATTGGAAATGATTTATGTTTGTATGCCAATAGATGAAATCAATAAAACATATAAAGAAAAAAAAAAAAGACTGTAAGTGATACAGCACACATGAAAAAAAAAAAAAAAAAAAAAAAAAAAAAAAACTTTGTATAGCTTTTATACATACATACATACATCAGGGCTCGACACTAACGGTGGCCCGGGGCCACCAAATACGCACGTCGGGCCACCCAAATTTCTGAAATGAAGACTTTGGTAGCCTGATCGGGCCACCAAAAAAGATCGGATGTTTGCCTTGGGCCACCAAAATTAAAAGTTAGTGTGGAGCCCTGCATGCTTATATACATCCTGTACATGCATAGCTGAATAGGCCTATAGTCATGATAGTGCACAATTTTGTTGGAGGTAATTTCAAAGTGAAAGCACATAATATATGTTTCATTAAATTGAATTTTGACTTGTAAGTTAGTGTTCCGATTGTGTTCTGTTTTCACCTTCTGTACAAATTTTAACTTTGCATAAGGTCAATTTGTGTGTGTATGGGAGTGGTGTGGTCGGTGGGGAACACCTAGACAATGGGCATGCAATGTTTGAATGCTTCATTATCTATTTATGAGGAATTCCATTATCACAGCTAGTGTTTATTCATCCTGAAATGTAGTGTAACATGTGCTTACTTTGTTCATGTGCATGCATTTCCCCCTTTACCATGAATTCAGACTAGCCGTGCCCATGCAGGGCAATCCATCATGAGTTTATTGATAAAACATTCATGTGCCTTCCCCTTGGAGCAAGAGAACAGACGGCTAGTCAGCTGAGCTCTTAAAGGTGATGTCCACGTGCCATAATTATTGTTCAGGGCTATTGCAAGCACACACTTACATACACATCATTTGTTCTTGTGTAAAGTTCAAGTTTTGTACTGATGGTTATTTGACCAAAATCTGGAGCCTAAATTCATCATCAATCATGGATGATAAAATTGATTTGTGCTTTCATATTAAATCACCTCTAACTGAATTAATGTACACTATTCAGTTATACTCATATCCTTATTAATGACAATGTTATCTGGTATATAATTTTGAACTATTAGGGATCAAAAGTGGGATTTTTTTTTTATACCGTGTATATAAATACTTGTATAATGAAACTTATCATGTGTATTTTACGTACAAGAGTGCTGTTTGTCGACCATTTGTAAGCCTACTCTGATATTATTTGAAAAAAAGTGGGCTTTGTCAAAAATACAACTTTGAGGCTTCTATGCTGTGGATCGAATGTCTGATTCAAATGTCCAATGAGACATGCTGGCAATGGCGTATGACCATGCTCGATATCTCTTGATGTACATTTTTCTTTAGCACGTGATATGTTTGGTATGGATTTCGTCGTTGATATGGCACTGTACCTCATTATATGCCCAAGGTTCTTTATTCCAAAAATGAAACAAGGTTAATTTTTCCGAAACACGCAAATTCCGTATAGATGTTTGTTAATCCGAAAATGAAATAGGGTTCATTAATCAGGAGCATAATGCGCAGTGTAATTGAATGCACAAAGAACAATTTCAAACTTATGTCAGCTAAACATGTGGGCTGATCTTTTGCAAAGAGGTGCAACATTAAAGGGGGAAAACCAGTCCAAATATAAGTTAGTCTGATAAGAAAGAGTAAAATGTTACGAGTTCAATGGTATAAATTTGATCGAAATCGGATGAAAAATATGGAAGCTATGGCATTTTGAAGTTTCGCTAGTTTTGGAGAAAACAGTTCTTGAACAGTCAACATAAATATGTAAATGGAAAGTGAGCATGCCATTCTCTCACAACTTACCATAAATATAGTCTGTATATAACATTTTGAAAATTCACGTTTTTCATTCAAACGCAATTATGCATGAGGCTCAAATCCTCACATATCTAACTGATCACTAGTCTGAAATTATTCAACCAGCAACAACGTCATGTTTCAGACTTCAATGACAGAAACATTGAATTTTCATCATTTTTGTTTGTACTCTATCAATGCAAAATATGTGAGGGTATGACATAGTTAGCTCACTCATTTGCATATTCATACCAGTCCTGCACTGTACAAGAACCGTTTTGGAGAAATTTCATAACTTCCTTATCTTTCATCCGATTTCCAGTTTAACTCGAAAGATTCTACTCCTTTTTATCAGACTAACATATTTGGACTGGATTTCCTCTTTAAGGTGCGATAAGAGTCGTAGACTGAACGCGTGAAGCACTGATGATTACCAGCATACTATGATGCCTTGAAAATAATGTGATCACTTCTTGTAAAATGTGTGTGTTTGTCCTTATCAGCTATACGTCATGTCAGATGTGCAAGTTTTATTCATTTTTGTTTTATTCATAATCGTTTTCAGGATTCAATAACATTTGTTCCTGCGATAAATTGCTCCCCAGAAATCTCTGCACGACAAGCCAAACATAAATTCTGCCCACAAACATAACCCTTATCCTAATCAATGGTGGATCCAGGCCGGGCGCACCGGGCGCACGCCCCCCCCCCCCCCCTTATTTTTTCCATGAAACAAAGGAAAAAACGGGTCCCATATTTTGTAACGGCATCCCCTTTTACGGAATTCCAGGATTCCGCCTCTGCTAACTGCTAATTCTAATCCCCACATGAAACTAAACATAAACCCCTATCACAACCCTAAACTTTACCCTAAACCTAAGTCACTGGAGGAAATTCAACCGGAGCAATAAATTGTCGCAGAAGTAAATGTCGTGTCACCATTTAGAAACTGAAAGCCAATCAATGATTGTCATGATTGTTCTAAGGAGTGATCTTTTACAACACGCGTTTCCTGAAATGCCGGTTGCAGATTTCTTTTGAATTTCTGCTTTTGTACTGTTCTTGCAGCTGTGACCGAGAAGCTTTAGCTGCCGAGTGGATTGTGTGTCACTAGGCATGGAGTCACTGGCGGGTTCATCGGATGATACAGGGGTGAAGAGGACCTCTTTGGCTCAGGCAATGGTAGAAGGTGAACTTACCAGCCTTGAGAGCATCAAGAACTATTTAGCTAATCACATCAATGAGGGAGTCATAGATGCCGCTGCTTCTGATGGAAGGACAGCCCTGATGATAGCATGTAAAAATGGTCAGCTAGACATTGTCACATTTCTCCTGGAGAATGGTGCAAACCCAAGTGCATGTTCTCCCAAGAGCGGTGACCTGCCTTTACATGCAATCTTTAGGGAAAAAGATTTTTCTAGGAAGGACATTCTGCGCCAGAAAACTCGCGGTATCGGTGAAGAGAGTGACGACAATCCTTTGGGAGACTACATTACCCACAAAACCAGAATCGAGATCGTGCGGACACTTCTTCAGCATGGTGCAGACCCAAATGCCCCTTCTTCCAAGAGTGGTGACACACCTTTGCACATAATCTGCGGGAGTCAAGATTACGACACTGACATTGAAATCATGACCAGAATCGAGATCTTACGAACACTTCTGCAACATGGTGCGACATTCAAGAAAAACGGAGCAGGACTGACTCCTCTCCATGTAGCAATATTGTCTCACAGCAATACCTTTGTGGAATTCCTTACATCTCCAAACTGCAGTGACATGAGAAGAGCAGAAGCAGAAACGATTACCTCATTAGAAATGACTGGTTTTTCACAATGCATGGACACAATTTGTGACTCTGAGTACAACAAAATCATTTATAATACATTGTGCAAGGTCATTTCCAAGCGCCAGAATTTTCCCAAGAATGGAGCAGACCCAAAGCTTGAAGCCATTTTTCAGTGCACGGAGATGTACTCGCTTACTGATGTTAGGGCTATCAAAGGTGACAAGCATGCCTTAGTAGCCCAGTGGTTTCTTATTGGGGATAGAATCATACCCAAAGCGGTTAAAGGGCAATTTCTCTTCGGACACTTGGCCAGTTATGCGTATGAGTGTATGCGGCATGGCGACGCCACCAGAGGTTGTAGTTTATTCAAATACCTCCTTTCCTTTGAATCACAGTCAGATGCAAAGCTTGGGACTGTTATGATTAGCATATACCCACTGTTTTGGTCATCGTACCTGTATAAACTTGACCGAAGTGTCATCTCTCAGGCGTGCGAGGTTATAAATGGATATCGAAATGTCGTTCAACACGTGAGCAAAACTTGTCTGATTGAACAAGGACCAGAGCTCCTTCGAACTTTCGGACAATTACTTCAAAATTTCGCAGCCTATTTTTGCGGGCCTGAACTCCTTGAATCTGTAATAGAGACAGCAGGGACAGTAATGACTCAGGTTCGAAGTGCATGCTCTTCTCCAGGCCTTGATAAGTGTACAGCTGGCTCCTTGACTTATCAAATCATCTACAATTTATACCTAAACTATCGCAATTATGTTGGCGCTCCTGGGGTTCATTGGTCACTGAATCGCGTGAAGCATGTATTGTCCAAACTACTCTGGTATGATGACGCTACATACGTGGAAGCGGACGGTAAAAACAAAACGATGCTTCATTATTTGGCTTCCTCGGCAATGCGTTCGCGAAAGATGTGTCCCTTTGTTGACATGGCACGGATCCTGATACGTCATGGATGCCCTTTGAACAAGAAAGATCGTAGAGGCAAAATGGCTGTGGATATAGTGAAGGGATATCGTCCGTATTGGGGGGATAGTGTAGACACTACGGAGCTTGCTTGCCTCCTCAGTCCTCCGACCAGTGCCTTAACCTTGGAAGAGCTTGCATTGAGGGCCATCCTCCTGTACAAGATCCCGTACCAAGAGGTGTTTCCAGAGAGGATTTGTAAGTTAATTTTCCCAAAGACAATGGACTCGGACTTGAGTGATGATAGTAATGATGATCCGGCGACTGTAAGAGATTTTAACTTGAGACATGACAGTGTTAATGATCGGGAGGCAATGGATTCTGACTCGAGTCATGATAGTTATTATGACTGGGAGACAATGGATTCTGACTTGACAAATGATAGTGAGTATGAGTGATGAAATAGCATTTATAGAGCGCTCTTTATCGGTAGAGACATATGCACCCTAAAGACTCCTGAAAAGTCTGAAAACTGATTCAAAATCGGATTCCTCCCCCCCCCCCACACACACAATATAATCTTCATTTTCATCGACGGTCGTACAGCAGGATCGGTATCAGAGAGGCAGTCCAGACGATTTATAATTGTTCGTGGTCCTTGAGCAGATATAGGTCTACTCTATAAAAACCCAGGTACATAACGCCACACAGAACAAGGTTGATGACATATACAGTACCTGTAGCAGGCTCACATATTCCAATAACGTAGCAGTGTAATTTCATTATAATACCACTTGCTTTACTACCTTACCTGTATAGAATTTATGCAAACCCTTTTCTAGTGTTCTGCTCCTTCGGCCCTAAATCATCCTCTTTTATGTGAAGCTGTTATGTCATCAGTCTTGCTCACTGTGATTTCTAATTTGTTACGAATTTTGAAAACTTTGATTCTCATTCTTTATCCCAATGACTTCAAATTCTGAAACTCTGTACCTAGGATAGTGTAACCAATTTATAAATGTTCAAATGCAAAAGTCTTGAAGTCATCCGAAAGTCTCCTTTAATGACTGTTACCGTCTTTGTCTACGCACTGGAGAAAGTCCATTCATGTATTATAACATGGACGCTGGGGACAAGCCATTTTTTTTTCGTTTTTCCCGACAGGTACTATAATAGTGCTCTATAGATATGACTCATCTTAATAGTGCATTAAAGAATGTGGCAAATACCTTTGGTGTAAATCGTATAGCATTGTTATCATACTGCAAGTTCATGACGATTTTCAACCAATCAAGTAATTCTAGGGTGTGAATGGTGGCCAAGAACTTGTTCGAAGTGGAGAAAATGTAATTGCTTTCACGGACATTTCTTGTGCCAGAAATACACAATATGTTAGATGGCTTCTGTAACCACTTCCCCAAACGTCAGTTACATTAAGTATAAGTGATTGTTTAAACAATACAAACGCGTAAGAATATGTGTGGGTACGGAATATCGACACATAAAAGGCAAAACAATCTTTTGCGAATAACACATTTATCAGTATATCAAATTTTATCCTTCCACATCAAGGTGTCTTCAATTCGAATTCCTAAGAAAGGTGTGACATGAACTTTATCTACAGTATAAGTAGATTATGATAAGGATGTCAGACTTTTAACACACCTTTAATTACTATTGATTGTCTTGGTCCTTTTATTTCAAATTTACTAATGATTAAAATTGACAATGCAGCATGTCTGTACCTCCTTTGATTACTTATTAGATTTACATCATTCATGTCACTTTCTGTTCGACTTTAGGGGGAAGTACGAAAAATTGTAGAATCATCAGCAAAATAGTATGAATTGAAACGATAGCAACAATCACAATAACACATTTATATGGCATATCTTTCATAAATGTAGGCCCTTAACATGTTCAATGCGCTTTACTGTTGGATTATTGAATAAACAAATAGTCTAAAACTAATAATATGTATATACAGCATTTGTAATGCGCCATCAATCTAGAGAATAACATACATTTTATAGTTGTGCATAGAAAGGTTGATGAACAAGGGAGAGATAAGAATATGTATAATTATGTTCAATGAATAGACAACCAAAACAAGAAGCGAACATGGCTTCAAACGTTGTTTTTTTTTTTCAATGTTTCAATGGTTTCTGCTGATCGGATCCTCAGTGAAAGAGCATTCCAGAGAGATGGGGCTGCAGAATAAAAACCCATTTCTCCGAAAGTCGAGATTATTCTTTTAACTGTTTAATGTTTACTATTACATGAAAGGAGATTTCTGCCAGGGACGTATTCTGAAACAAGGTTTTGCAAATATTTTGGAGCTAAAGAATGTGCTGCTTTCCGGGGTAATGCTGGGGAAGCGAGATGTTCCACTGAGGACCCGTGAGCAGCAGAGTTCTGAGCACGCTGTAGTTTGGCCATTAAGCAGCCTTGAACAATAATGTATTTCCATAATCAATACGAGACAAAACATACGAAAGAATAACAGAGGCTGCAACTTTGTGTGATAATGATTTCCTGATACTGTGAATATTGCGTAGTTGCAAATATACAGATCGACATGTGTTTATAATGTGTGTCGCCATTGACATTTCAGGGTGAAAGTAGACTCCCGACTTCAGAGCACTCTAACTGGGGGGAGGAGGGGGAGGGGGGGGGGGGCGTCCAAAGAAGAACAAAAGCACTTTCAATGGGTTATGCAATAAGTCAGGTGCGTTGCTATATCAGTGCATTAATTATTATTTCTTAGGCATATTTGACGTCCCAAGTTAGGACTTACCATTAAAAAAAAAAAAAAAAAAAAAAAAAAAAACGAACAGTCCCAAAACCGAATTGGTCTTTTGGTTTATCTGCTCAGGGACCACAATAGATTTCACAAATACACCTTGCACTATCTCATGATGTGAAATTATGAAAATGGATTGCCCCTTTATTTCAACAGGTGCATGCAAATGCCGGTCTCGAATTACCTGCGTTTCCTAAAATCTGTAGCTGAGTGTGTCTTATTTTCATTATCGCAGATTGGTTGCGCATCGTTTGGATTGTTGTGATATATAAGCAAAACTTAGTTCTATCAATTTACGAGACAGAGGCAGCTACTTAAGAAATGGTTTTGATGTAACTAAAATTACATCTAATTCTGAATTTCATATCTCTTAGTTTTTTTTCAGTCATTTTGTAAGTATTACTAACTATAAAATGACATGAATAAGTTCAGAAATTAGCATAAACAAAAGTTATATTCACGTGTCTAAGTGTGCATTGCATGGGTGTGTCGTCCTTCTTATATTTTCCCGGTACACCAGTTCAATGAACACAGTCTGGGCATTAGCATTGAAACTTATTTCCTATTATTGTCGAAGCCAGCGTATAGCTATATTTTTACAAACGACTTAAGTAATCTATATTTAATATAAATGCTGTAAGAAAATAATAAAACAAACTTGAACAATATATTGCTTACTCATCAATTATCTAGGGATCCACGTCCTACAAGCTTTGCTTTTTTGTGGATCGCTATTTTCCAAAATTGAAGTTATTTTCTGAAAGCTCGCGAAGTATACATGTATACGCATCGTTCCTTCTGATTATTGTACATATGTTGATGTATATAATTTATTTCGTATATTACATGAACCTTTTGTAAAAGTGTAGACAATATCATTTTATGATATGTATACTTTGCATTACGTTTTGTTTTTTCTTTGATTGGAAATAAACTATGATTGAACTTGAACTTGAACTTGAACTTGGGCTAGAGCTGTTAGACATGTAAAGAGGAAAGATCGCTTCGTGAGCCTATATACATACTATTAGTGTCAGCCTACTCTCAGTGATGAACTACAGTGTCAGACGATTTATTTATGCTCTAAAGTGCATAATTTTTGCAATAATTTATGCAAACATTGACATCTTCCATTCGTGTTTATAAAATAGAAAGAAATTGTGATTAGCGCTTGAATTCTTTCAGGGGAAAATGTGAAATCCCCTCTCCTCAAAAGGGTATTCCACATACATTCATATTCTGCCTGCAGAGTTTACTCATTAAATAAACGTGTGAAAACGTTCACTCGCGAAGGAGTGGATTTCAAAAAAAAAAAAAAAAAAATGAGTGAATTTACAGTGAAATCCCAGTGTATAAGCAGTGGATTTCAAAAAGGAGTGAATTTACTGAGTGAAATCCCAGTGTATAAGCAGCGGATTTCAAAAAAAAAAAGAAAAAAAAAGAGTGAATTTAGAGTGAAATCCTAGTGAATTTGAGTGAAAACATGTTATTAACTTATTTTGGGATGATCTCAGGGATCACTCAGAAATCTTTGAGTGATCCTTACGGTCACTCCAAAAATTAGTGAAAATAATGATTTTGTTTCTGCCAACAAAAGTGCAGCGAGCTTTTACGGTGTATTGGCAAAGTTAATATAAGATGGTTTCAGTATTGTATAATTCTTTGTAAATAGATATCTTTACACCTGTTCATGTCTTTGGAAGTTTTGTGTTCTAGGTGTTACTGACATCAATACGAGAGATCATACACGACTGCCTTCCTATGGTCTAAGACGGTAAATATAGTTTATATATTCATAGATTGTCTCTATCAAAGCGTAAACGGTGTTAATCTATGCTTGTGTTGTGGCTTCATATCTATGCGTGGAAATAATGAAAAGAGTAAATGACCGTGAGAGGGCGTGAGATCTGTGGAAGAAATCAAAGGAGTGTCAGAATTATCAAGAGAGAAATAGGAGGTGATTACAACTGTGGTGATATAGCAAGTTAGGGGCGGATCCAGGAATTCTGTAAAGGGGGGGGGGGGGGGGGGCGTGACTAATATTTCTGGTGCCACTTCCGGGTTTCATTTCATTTTTTTCTTTTTATTTCTTTTGTTTTTAACGAAAAAGAAAGCATGCCGTCAATCTCTCGTTTGAAGCGAGACCCCAGCCGAATTTTTCCAAAGTGGGGTGCGTTTATTTGTCGTTTGAGAGTTGGGAGTCGAAGTACTTGTCCATTGCAAGCTCAGCGTGACAAACCTGGAGGCCAAGCCAGGGTTTGATGACTCCAGCAGCTGTCGTATTACGTAAGAGCATGATAAGGATATCTGCCTGTGGCAGACCATTCAAAGTGAACTCAATTTTCTCTATCCTTTTTAAAGTTTTCAATTTTATATTCTATTGAGAAATTCTATGGTCATCCATTTTACATTTCGAACGAAAAAAATTGACCCGTAAATAACGAAAATACAGGAATAAGAAGGAGAGCATTGCCAGTTTGCCGGTGCTGACAATGTGCTATTTGGCAGTGAGTTACAACGGGGAGGTGAGACTACCTCCCTGGTTACAATCAGCCTGCTGACTGGATCATTGAGAAAGCAGCTGTCGTATTACGTAAGAGCATGATAAGGATATCTGCCTGTGGCAGACCATTCAAAGTGAACTCAATTTTCTCTATCCTATCTAAAGTTTTCAATTTTATATTCTACTGAGAAATTCTATGGTCATCCATTTTACATTTCGAACGAAAAAAAATCGACCCGTAAATAACGAAAATACAGGAATAAGAAGGAGAGCATTGCCAGTTTGCCGGTGCTGACAATGTGCTATTTGGCAGTGAGTTACAACGGGGAGGTGAGACTACCTCCCTGGTTACAATCAGCCTGCTGACTGGATCTAAAGCAGCTGTCGTATTACGTAAGGGCATGATAAGGATATCTGCCTGTGGCAGACCATTCAAAGTGAACTTAATTTTCTCTATCCTATCTAAAGTTTTCAATTTTATATTCTATTGAGAAATTCTATGGTCATCCATTTTACATTTCGAACGAAAAAAATCGACCCGTAAATAACGAAAATACAGAAATAAGAAGGAGAGCATTGCCAGTTTGCCGGTGCTGACAATGTGCTATTTGGCAGTGAGTTACAACGGGGAGGTGAGACTACCTCCCTGGTTACAATCAGCCTGCTGACTGGATCATTGAGAAAGAGAGAGAGAGGGAGAGAGAGAGAGAGAGAGAGAGGGAGAGCGAGAGGGAGAGAGGGAGGGAGAGGGGGGAGAGATGGGGGAGGGAGAAGGGGAGAGCAAAATGGAATGACAATAGTTCCGGTCACTACAGTACAGGCATGCTCTGTCTGCATACGATGAATGTCTACACTCACACACACACACGTACACACACACACACGCACCATGGAGCTACATGGCCCATGCCAAAACCAAAACAATCTCCTCCTCTCGCGGTGCCCCCCCCCCCCCTCCTGTGGCGCTGTGGCGATGACTGATGTTTAGATTAGGCCAGGGTCAAGAAACAGGTGTTTTATATCTTTGACTTTAAGTCATTGATTGCCAAGATATGCACTGGCATAATTTTCTGGGGTGTAGCCTCTTCAAACGAGAGATTTGCGTCATGGGGGGGGGGGGGGGGGGCGTGCACCGGTTGCGCCCCCCCCCCCTCTGGATCCCCCACTGTATAGCGTGGAATGAAGTCATGAAATACACAATTCCGCATGTCCGCGTGAAACAGAGTGTACAAAGACAATCGGAAGATAACGAGACATTAATCTGCGTTTGAATTCAACATGGACCTTCGTCCACGCTACAACGAAAAGAATTACTTGCTAAACTTTATCTACCCGGTACATACTGCACCATAGTACACTTGTTTCCCATACACTTCTTTCTGGAAAGCTAATCCGCACCGGACGGGTGGTACAAAGTCGTACAAGTGTTTGGTGCACAGGTGGTTTGAGGGTAATGTCATGTTTACTTCATTCAGGCAGATTATAACTGTATTCATGATGTTAGTCTTTTCTTAAGTCGTTAGTCTCAATTGGTGTACATCATATCCATTTGCGAGTACAATGAGTTATGGGATGCATGGGGATTTGAATTTCTGCTAACAGTGTGAGGTATTTCATTCATAGATTATACTGTAACTTGGATTTTTCCCTAAAAGCTAATTACCGAATATTGTATGGGGAAAAATAGAATGCTTAATTGAACACGTTTGTGCCAACTTGTCAGTTCGTCCGCCAGCAAAGTTAAACAATAATATTGTTTGACTTTGTCTAAAAGCACAAAATTCGGCACACAATAGCATGAAGACTGCCATATTATCAGTCTAAGCAAATTTTGATTTTGGGCACTTCAGAATTTTGACGTGACAAATTTGAACAATTATTCATTGGTCTGATATACAGTTTTGGCTGTGCCACTGAACTAGATGTTCAGTTGGAAAATAAAGATCTTGCGTGCCTCAGAGCCTCCAATAAATAAAGGAGTCTTTCTTTTCTATAGTGCCAAAAGTGGTAGAAGTAAGTTAGTGCTTTGAGTAATTTTATTGGTTTATTCATTTATCTAGCCTATTCAGTGTTATTTACACAGCGTATAGTCTCTTCAGTGCATAACAACTGCTTTGCCAGAGAGCTCTGTGTTATATTGAAAAGCATATTGTATTACAGCCCATAGCAATATAAAGAATAACAAAATGTAATATACACGTACGTTACATACATAACATTTAGAATATTCATATACAACATCACAAATGGTTGGACTGTCAATGATTTGTGATCCATTTCATTGTCCCCTCCTTACCCCCACCACCCCCTCCCCCGCCTGTCCCTATCCCCAGGAAGATATTTGATACTGCAAAGTACATTGGTCAAAAGAAAGGAAAGTATGGCAGTTGATGACTACAGTTTTTGTTTAAAGCGGGTCCTCGGTGCCCCCTCAGGGCCCTGCCGTGGACCAAAATGGGACCCAAATTTTACATGTTCAACTTAAAAAAAAGCATGATCAAATTTTCACCAAACTCGGCAAGTCACTCTGCAAGTATTCATACAAATGGGTACCACGCCCCACCGGGGGTGGGGGGGGGGGGGGGGGTGGTGGGGGGGGGGGGGGGAACAATCTTAACAGAAAAAAAAAATAAAACCAGAAATGATAAAACAGAAACAGTACATGTATAATTATGTTTCTTTATGAGAGCGGTTTTAATTAAGTTTGTAGGCCACATGTTATAGGGACATCCAGTGCTGCGACGCGTGTACAGTCTATGTCGTATGGACGTGTATTTGTTCAATAGCGCTCTCTACGACCACTGTTAGAGACTTGAATCACACCGTTTTCTCACCTCTTTTTCAGCCGAGCTAAATTTGATTCCTTTATATCAACACTGAAGCTTGGAAGTTGAATCGCATAATTCACTCCCATCTTGGCCGAAATTAGTATGTTTAGTCTAGGATATGCCGGCAAAATTGCAAGAACAGATTGAATTCGAGGCGTAGTCACTCCATGGAGGTTTGCCTGAGTCGTCGTTTGTTATCATGAAAATTATTAGACTCGGGCGATATTTTTTTCTGTCGAGGTGTGCTTTTCATTTGACACCCGATGGACAATATTCCTTTGAGAGCTGTGATATATGCATTTGAAAATTACGGTTCATATTCATCATCTACTTCCTTTTCATTTTTTTTTTTTGTCTTGCTCACTCTGCTCTCCTTTATGCAATTTTCTTGTCACCCCTCATCCTATATACCTTCTTAGGCTCTCAGGTTTAGTCTTATTCTTATCCTCCTCCTCCTCCTCCTCCTCCTCCTCCTCCTCCTCTTCTTCTTCACGTTCTCCTTGTTTGTGTTTGTTCATTTCCATCTGAGAAGATGGCTAGATAACCCATATTCAGCTACGCTAAGCTGGTCTTCCATGGGGTCCAGTTTATACATTACTGCAACAATGTAAAACGGGTGACTTCCGTTATAACGAAGTCCTCATCGGGACCGGCAGTTTGTTTGTTTGTTTTTTTTCTCGAAATTTCGTTATAGCCAAGCATTTTATAAAGCACAATAAAGATTCTAAAAGATTATCGTTTCGCGACCTGTATTCAATCACACTTCGTCATATAGAGAATTTCGTTATAACCGCGTTCGTCATAACGGGAGTGAAGCTGCTATGTCACCAATCCTGTTCATTGTGATTTGTTTTTAATTTTGAAAGCATTCTTGGTCCTCATCCCAGTCACTAACGCATTCTGCAGCTCTGTATACCCAGTACAATCAATTAATGTTTGTAATTGTTCAAATATAAAAGTCTGAAAAATCATCTGGAAGTCTTTGTCAAACATGGAACGTATCCTCCTTTCAACAAGAACAATATTTTGTTGTTGTTGTTGTTGTTGTTGTTCCTCCATAGGTATGATAGGCTTGTAACAATGGTCGTGGGACATGTGCCAACTCCCTGCGTAATGTGGTGTAAGTGCGTAGATATCAGCGCAAATGAAAAAGTGACAGTGATCACACAGGGGAATTGCTTGCATCTATACGTGCCAAATCTCTCGAATGACTCAATGGAGTTCTTGGCGGCAAAAGCAGGAAAGAAAAAATAATTCATTAATGACTTTGTTGAGAGTTAAAGCGGTCGTCTTGTTTTTGGAACTTCTTCAAGTGAGGGCGACACCGGCTCAAGACCCATCCAGAGATTGATAGATAAACGGAGAGAGAGAGAGAGAGAGAGAGAGAGAGAGAGAGTGGAGGTGAGGGGTGGGGTGGAGGAGGGGATTAGAGAGGCGAAGAAATGAAAAGTGTCAGAAAATCTTGAAACAATGCGTACAGCGCTATAGAGACAAGAAGCTGTTTCCCCCCTCAAAAAACAAAACAAAACAAAAACAAAAACAAAACAGCAACAACAACAACAGACAAACAAACAAACTATTGATGCTCACAAATGGGGTAAACAGATCTGAAGGTTTTTTTTTTTTTTTTTCGTCAGTAATGCTAGAGTAATTGTGTAGTAAATGCAAATATTCGCATCCATGATTTTAAATCGCACATTTCCACTTGAAAAGAAAGAGAATCACGATAGGCGAGGAGAGAGAAAAAAAAATCAAAAGAAACGGAGCAATCACTCAGAGAATGTAAAGCGTTGAGCAGGATGGAAAAAAAAAGAGTTTGCCCATCCGTGCACAGCTAATCCGTTGAAAACACGCACATTCTTTTCGAGAAAAGTACGCTCAACTATTTTGCAGAAATGATTCGTATATCTTCTGACAGAATTCTACAGTAGCCGTGGCCAACTAAAAAATTGATATCGGGCCACCATATCATTTCTAAAACAACTAACTTTTGGTGGCCCAAAATATATGGGCATCAAACATCCAAAATGGGTTGTTATGTTTGCTTTTATTTAGTTTAGAGCCACTTCATTTCCTTTTCTGGCCTCCAAAATTTCCTATTTAAAGATTTTAGTCGGTCACCATAAAAAAAAAAAAAAAAAAAAAAAAAAAAATAGAGGTTGGTGTCGAGCCGGGCTTATAATAATGATAATTATACTACATGTAATTTTAACACTAACAGTTAATGTTTACACTACCACTATATTTCTACTAGGCCTACTACTACAACTACTGCTACTATACCACTCCTACTACTATTTCAGTTTTGACACTACTATACCAGAGGGCTAGCTCTGCCATTTTATTAGCCTAACGTTGTCAGGTAACCATACAACTGGGTGGAGATTAAGGGACATGGTGGGTAAAAGAAAAACCTCTTGTCCTGGCTAGGACGTAAGATCTGGACTGGATTCAAACTCGGGTCCATCAACTGAAAGTCAGGAGTCTTATCCACTATGTCACATAGAGTGCGTCCATGAGCACTTTAAGCAACATTGTAACATTTTTATGGTCTGATAAAAAGGCCGGAAGTAACATATCAGAAACATTCCTTCATCGCACATAAAGAATAGAATAGAAGATACTAAAACGGAACGTTATTGCACCAAATTATCATTTTCTTAAGATTCTGATAAATGTATCATGGTTACGTGATGATAGTGATATATTAACTTCGAAATAGGAGGAAAGAAAATTATCTTGCCCTTCCTGTTGTCTTAACCTTTTCCATTTCTGATAATCCTATATACTTCAGAGAGTATGTTTACCACTTAAGTTTTATAGTCCACAGTTTGATGCATTTGATGAGTTTTCCTATCTGACGTTTCATTATCATATATCATTATTATAATTATATATTATTATCATTATTATCGTTATCATTATTATTATTATTATTATTATTATTATTATTATTATTATTATTATTATTATTATTGTTATTATTATTATTATTATTATTATTATTATTATTATTATTATTATTATTATCATCATTATTATTATTGGTGTTGTTGTTGTTATTGTTTCGAACTCAGTTGCAAACAGTATTTGCTTAGACGTGTGAAATACTAGGGCCCTGAAGCCAGGCAAACTCCATGGAACTGGATTCGGGCAAAGAAAACTTTTCTGGAGCTTCTTTACGCTCCATTATTTTTATGAAGAGGAGTGGTACGAAGTCATCGATGAGGGCAGCACAACGATGGAGAATATGTTGATCATCACATACTAGTATTAGTTGGCAATATCTATCTTTGAGACCTTTTTTTTTTTTTCTGCAGTGGTTTTTGACGTGATAGATCTTGGCGCGTGTTTGGTGTCGTGGTTGAGGTACGTTGATGGGCTTGTCGTCTGCTGGTCAATGTGCTGTGTCTAATGCACGCGCAAATTGAGGTTAGGATCCTGTGAGTTGGGATTGGATGATTTCCCATCGAAACCGCGACGCCTGAGATTTTGCACCGGGCAGTCGTGTGCGCCGATCGTCATGCATCAAAAATCCGTGCCGCTACACCGAGTATGTGATGGCAGAGAATCGCAGTGTCTTCGATGAATAGGACGCCTTATGGTAATAGGCCTATATGACATTACTCTTGCGCATGATTCATGCAGGGAAAACCACATGCGGAATGGTATCCGGATTTTACTTTTCGATTTATACTTCGGAGTGCTGACTGCCGATTTGGCTAGCAAAAAATCAGGATGCGATTTCATTTGAAGCGATTTGTTCTCGCCGTGATCTGCGTTTTCGGATTCGTCGGCGTGTTTCACCCGCTTCTCATCGAGAACGTCCGCCGCACTGTCGGGGTGGAGCAGTGGCAACCGAGGGGAGTCAAGCTGAGCTTCGAAACTTCTCCAGTCGCAACGCGGTGAGTGAAGTTTATTTCATTTTTCCGGGATTGTTCCTGGAAGAGTTGATGTGGTTTTTAATGTTTCATGCAGACGATGACATGAGGTTGTAATAGCCACCAATATCTAATCATCGAACGTGGTGGATTCATGTCTTACTAGTCTAGGTTGGTCTGTGAGCGTGTGCGTGTGTGCGTGTGTGCTTGTGTTTCTCATTGTTTTTAGTCGTGGGTCTGTTTTGATGTATCCAAAGTTCGGCTAGCTCATTACAGTTAAATTTCAAACAGCTTGTTCAGACTCTAATCGCAACCTTGAGTTTCGCGCTCTGCATACAGAGATAAATGTGTACCGAGATTATGAGTAAATCAAAACATGGAGGGTAACTAAACCGAATATTTGGATCATGATCGTGCATGCAGCTAGAGTACTGCTAAAAAGTGAGCATTCTTATATTTTCAGCTTCCCACAGCTTCAGTCTTCTAATCAATCATTGGACACTTTTTTGGGGTGTGTTTGTTTGTTTGTTTGTTTGTTTGTTTGTGTGAGTAGTAATAGACCACTCTGTGATGTATTAAATTCCATGGATGCTCCTTTCGCTGCAACCTATAGTAGCAAACCTTTCTATTGAAACTGCTTGTTACAAGTTCCTAAGGGGAAGAAAATTGATATCCATAAAATATTTGTTCGTAAGCCTGTCTCTCTAGCCTATATAGTACACTGACCCAGGTATTGAAATTGATTGTTCCGGCAATCTATTCAAAATCTGTAGATGCTTTGTTCACAAAAGTTGCCCTTAATGACCCCGAAGCATGACGGAGGCTTGTTCTACATGACAACAAGTGGAGTGAATTCTTGCCCTAGAAAAAAAAAAGGTGAAACAGGTGAATGAATATGGAGTATGGGACGTTGCTATGTGATAGAAAAAATAAAATCCATGGTTTGCTAAGTACAATACAGAAACGGCCTTGAGCCAAGTGCCTTTTCCTGCCTTGTTGCCATACGTGGGAAGATTGAGCTTTATGAGGATAATAATCACAAGTATGCCAAATAGTTAATCGCACCTGAGAGATTGGTTTCTGGCTGTCCGCTTCTATTTACAAAGATAATGCTATGTAAGTCAACAGGTCGGTTTCTATATTTTTGTTTCAAACAATATTTTATTTCGATTCCATCATCCATCGTTGATTACAATTCAACATTTAGTTGTGTTGCTTGCTGCGTGACATTTCAAACGTATATATCAAAATATTACAAAATAATTCTTAGGACTGTCATTGTGTCAATTTCTGATTATTCTAGTATACAATACACAGCAACTGCTTATCCCCGCAATAATCATAAGATCAATTTTTGATAATGCCTAATGGGACAGCAATACCAATATGCATGGACAATACATATTACAAAATATATCCATTGACTGCGTCCTGTATACTCATCACAGCAGTAATTATTAGATAATGAAATCAAATATTGTTGAGGGGTCAAACAAAAGGCCTGTGCACATACCTATGTATCAGGGGTCAACAAAAAGCCTACATACCCAGGGGCGGATCCAGGGAGGACCGCAACCGGGGCACGCCCCCCCCCCTTTATTTTTTGTTGAAACAAAAGAAATAAAAAGAAAAAATGGGGGGGGGGGGAGGGGTGCGTGCGCCCCCTCCCCTTTAATTTTGTAAACACGCCCCCTCTTTACGGAATTCCTGGATCCGCCCCTGCATACCTATGCACACACATACATACAAAAGCTTTACAAATCTACATGATCAGTGTCTGTATAATCCATACCTATAAAACATTACCCCTTCATCGCTCACCCGTATAACCTCATCAACACTTCCTCCTCTAGATAGGCATACTCCAGGTATACCTCACTCCAGCACAGATACACACACATATTGCACACACACACACACACACACACACACACACACACACACATACACACACACACGCCCACAAACACCGAACCTGTTCACCAAACAATCAACAACAAAAAGCACAAAGAGGTAGCAATAGATGCGGAGTACGAATGTGTAATTGAATCGATGGAATATTAACCGAACGAAGGATCACGTTTGATTGCAGTTTCAACACACCTTTTGATTACACTTAAATACATCCCAATGTCTTCCAATCTTTTTCATGAACTTAAGCAGTGTTAAATGTTGATGGAGCGATAGGACCGTTGCCATGAAAGAATGGCTAAAATTTCAATAGATTTTGCATGCTGCAGCTGATCATTAGTTTGGTCCAACCAGGGAGGTGAGACACACCTCCCTGGTCCAACAATGGACCTGATATAGGTAAAGCCTGATAGTGCTACATAGTAACAACAGTCTGACAAAGTCCATTGGTTTTGTATCCGGACGGACAATGACAGCGTGTGCTGGGAGTTGGTTGTTGCTCCTTCTTCATCCTCTTTCTTTCTTTCTTTTGCCAAAAGTGCGTATGTTGGGTAGTGACTGTGTAAAGGGGGAGGGGGGTGGGGTGGCCTTGTTCGACGATTCCGCGGCCATGCATGTTGACGGAAGAGACAACGCGAAGTACGTAATGCATACTGTAACTTCTCTTTAATCCATCTGATGTCTGGATACTCATTTCTTGTACGTATGGTGTGTAATTGCGCCAATTCCGCGGAATTCTGTATATACGATGTCTGTATCACACGTGGTTAATGATTAACAGAGTGTATTGTGCAGCATCATTAGTGTATTGTTAAAATTCAATCTTTGTATACACAGTAAGACGTCTGCAGTCTGAACGAGGATAACGATCAAGGAATACACCATACTTCTTTAACAAACCATCGTGTAACTGCGTGATGAGATAGAAACAATATTATTCATAATATATAAAACCGGGAATAAGTAAAAGAAACACACAAACCCAACGTGCGCCTTCTTAAATGAACTCTTGGATCTTGTTCCCACATTTCAAACGTGAAGTACTTTAGATATGCTTGCAGTCTGATAGTTTTAGGGAGTCTGACCTGTATGGACATTGCTTAAAGGGTAATTGCAGGACTAGTTTAGGACTAAATTAAATTAATCTGAAAGAAGGAGTAAAAATTCACACGCGCAACAGTGAAAATTCGATCAAAATCGGATAAAACTCAGGGAAGTCGTGATACTGTGAAGTTTCGCCAATTTTCACAAAACATTTCTTGAACAGTCACTGTGAATATGCAAAAAGTTAGTTGATGATGTAATCCCTTCACAACTTTCGATATACCCTGTACATGATTATCATCGTGAAATTGTCATTGTCATTATTACATCATTTCTTTTTAGCCAAGGCAATTGCTCACCTGTCCCGAATTCTTTATATCTGACTGATCATTGTTTGGCTCAGCCAGGAATAACATATTAGGTAGTTAGGTTTTACACTTTTATTGCAGAAGAACTGAATTTCGTTATTTCTCTGAAACAGTTCAGTTTAAATGATGACATCTCTTCACTCATTTGCATATTCATATCACCTGTTCGAGAACTGTTTTGCAAAAATTAGCGAATGAATTTTATGACTCAAATGTCATAGACACAGAAAGTCACAGTGACTCAACGTTAAACGAAAGCCAACCACTCATAGGGGAATCAAGTGTGGAAAATGTAACGCCAGGCATCACCTCCACCCATTGATCATTCACCTGTTGTGTCACTTGTTGGTCAACAGCATCCAAGAGTCCGCCAATGAAAGCAAAACCCCCATCGTTTACTCTCCACAGCCTCCCAAAACACCTATGATCTACGAACGTCATGAATTGTGTTGACCTTGAAGTTGAGAATTAGGTGCAGTTGTACAGAGGCTTACTTGGTGCAAGGACAGGCATTAATTATCTGCTGATCATTGCTGTACAGTACCCCAACATTATTCAGTGTTCGCCAAATCAAGCTTTGGATTCGTCGCGACATCACGATTCTCGTCAAGCATGTACATATTTGTATAGGTGTATCAAAATTTCACATGTTGGTCATCCAACGGAAATGAAATGTCCCTAATGACCGAGAAATAAATTGGATCAAATTCCTCCCAGCGCAACTACTAATGTCAGTCATCTAGTATACAACCCGAGCCAATGTCGCCTCTTGGACTGACTGAACACGATAACAGTGGAACCTCATTAAATAGATGTTGAGTATAATGTGACAAAATCCTCTTTGGTTGATTTTGCATGTTTTCATACCTTGATACAGCGAGAAACCTGACAAGGTTATTGTCATTTGTTAGGACGTCTATACCTATAATGAACTTCCCTTGTAGTGCCTCGCATTGATACTTTGTCAACGCGCCACCAATAAGTTGGTTTCGTGACTTGTATAAAGTTAAAGGGGCATTCGAGACGATTTATATCATTTCATATCATGTAGTACATAAATCGATAGTGCCATCTACGGATTTAGAAATTTCAAAAGACCTCAAGCATAACACACCGGACATGGATCATGACATAATATAGGAGGCTTATATCATGTCATTCCATTACAATGACACTTTCTTCACAAGTTTACCTGTGATAGTGTAGAATGTATGCATGCTTTCCTCTTCTGTTCTGCTTCCTTGAGACAACCTTTTTTTTTTTGACAACCTCTTTTGTTTCTCATCCCAGTCACAACAAAGTCTGAAACATTGTACCCAGTATACCCAATTTATAGATATTCAGATGAAAAATAAAAACAAAATCATCTGGGGGGTCTCCTTTAACCAGCTAAACAGTGAACCTCTCTGATTGACAGAATGTAATCGATGAACCCACAAAATATGATCACATAAATGCATCCTTGTCAAAGTCATCATGAACGTCAATGAATATTACTAAAGTAAAAGAATGTGATCGTCTGATTTAAAAGTAATGTTCATCTGATTACTCTGTATACTGGCAGTGGTGCATTCATGTATGGAAATGAAAATGAAAATGAATGAATGAATGAATGAAGTGAATTAGTAAAATGAATGAATGTTAAACCTCGTAAGGTTGATGGATTAGTTCACAGTGTTGGCGCAATATCGCTAATGAGAAACAATCGTGCTTTGTTTGCATTACTGTCTGTCCGCCATTAGCGACACTTCATTCACTGTCATTCGTGTTGTATAAAAACCATGACTGACTTCCAGAATTTGTTTGCTTTTTATTTGGACGGAATATCTGCCTTACATCACAACGACATTGTAACACGGAGGAGGTTGAGAAATACGATGATTGGAAGTATAAAATCAAAAAAAAAAAAAAAAAAAAGATATTATACCGTACTCTTGTCGCATTCAACGAGTCAAATGAAACACACATGAACATTCATTATTGGGCCGAAAAATAGGAGTGATGCCTGGACAGTACAAAGAACGGAGCAACAAGTTCCATGCCAAGACTCAAATGATGACTTTGAAATTGTTACAGCCAATCAGTGACAAGTTTATCTCAGTAGTATCCCACATTCAACCAATCAAAAGTGACTGTGCAATGGTATACAGACTGCACTTTCGTATTACTCCCTCATTTGGTGATGTTTTGTTTAAATTTCACAACTATGTGAATTGATTTTGTTTTGATTTGAGAAGCAGAATAGATACGAACGAACGAACGAACCTCAAACAACTTCCCACTTACCTTCACGTACCTGGGTATAGTTTTGTCGTTATTTCCAATGTCATGCACATCAGGAACGTCCGTTAAAGAGACCAATTTCTCGATACATTCAAATAAGCCGGTTTATCGATGAAAGTTACTCATTATTTCACATGAGAGATTCTGTCAGCACGTAGCAACTTGGTCTCGTCATACTTGTTCCAACTATGATACATTGTATTGAAGGGTTGGTATCTATAGTTATGGTTGATGTGAGGAATCAGCTTTTGACTGTATTTGAGAGATACTTAGAAAACACTTTAGAGGAATTCAAAGTTTACTGGATGAAAATCGGTTTTGAAATGGCTGAGATATATCCAAAAACAAAGAAAAACGAAGCAATCCTGATAAATGTGGGTAGCACCTTTTATTAGGATCGCTTTGTTTTGGATATCTCAGCTGTTTCAAAACCAATTATCATCAAGTAAACTTTGAATTTCCCTAGAATTATATTCTCTTTCATATTTCAAAGGAGGTTTCTCGTTATCTCAAAAATTATCATCAAAAGTTGGAAACCTGAAAGCCCCACCTCAACCGAAACTGTACCATACCTGAAAGGACATTGCTATTCGATCATTGAACCCATTTTGCTTACATTGTTTTTTTTTTTTTTTATGTCACATAAGCATCGGAAAGCTTTCTAGGTATCGAAAGCAGCTTTTATTTTTAGGTTATGCACAAGACCATTACTATACGTACTGGCAATTTATGCACACTTCCGCAATAACCGTAGCTCCTTACAACAATAAGAAAGACATCAGTTACCCTGCAATGTACATGTATGTCACTCCGATGCTAATTAGCACAAAAGGGTACAAACATACTAGAAACAGGTGAATTGGTGATTGAGTACTAGTAACCCATGACTTTTCGAATATATGTGATAACTTTACAAACGGTGCTGCCGGCTGGTGAGGAGACTATACCCCTTCTTTATAA
Organism: Diadema setosum; assembly: GCF_964275005.1. Lineage (NCBI taxonomy): Eukaryota > Metazoa > Echinodermata > Echinoidea > Diadematoida > Diadematidae > Diadema > Diadema setosum. Next base: position 33,774,294 of record NC_092700.1, on the reverse strand, counting down.
TGGACTCAAATGAAAAACGACCACTTCGAGACAGGGCTCTGCGGTATTCTTGTAATAACAAACACGCAATTACATCGAACATGCGTCAAATCAAAATCGCACATCACGTTTCATATAGCTGCCCACTATACAGAGTAAATTGGAAATTTCATTTAATTCACCCATTGTTCGAACAAAAAAAAAATCCGATTTTAAAAGCAATGTCTGTTTGTATAATGACTATGACATGATAATTCACAATCTGAATTCTGAGGAATTACATGGATGCAAGTCAAATAAAAATATTGCACATTGAACATTACGGAATACAATATACGATAATTAGGTACTTCGCCCCATACAGCGCTCTTACAACGAGTGAACATGTATCACACCGCTGAAAACAAGACACAACTGAAAAATAAAAATTGTTATGCAGATGATTGTCATATAGATATCTTGTCAAAGCTGTAGATTGTTACACACATACACACGCAGACACACACACACAAGCACAAATACACGCACAGATGTACAAATATTTTGTATGCATATAAAATCAAACCTTACTGTATCTCCAGTAATGTGAATGATACTCGTATAGATCAGTTTGGCAACGCTGTAGACTTTGCACATTTACACAATATTTTATGTGCGCATAAAATCAGTTTTTCCTGTATTTCTAGTCTTTACTTGGTGTAGGCTCGTGGAGATATAAACGCAGTCATAAAGATGTCTGATGAAAATCATAAATCAGAATAATAACCTTCCCCCAAGCAGCGAAATCACAGTCCGAGCATTCGCTGCTCTGTCGCTATCAATCTATGTTGCAAGACCTTAGAGTCCAATTTCTAGTGACAGAGATTTCATCTCCGTCATTCCAACCATTTCATTTCGATTCTACCCGTCAAGGAAATTAAGAATGGTGTGTTGATACGCAACGTAAACTCACAATGTAGATTTTAAAGGGGCCACTTTTATAAAAATATTCAGAAAGCGTCTTACCACATCTATACAGTGATCTGTTTATACACAGCCTTACCAAATCAGGGAAGGGTACGTTGAATAACTGACAGTTTACACCGCGTCGCGTTTATACAGCACATCGTATACCACATAATTCATTTACAGTTTAGAGTATGCGATATATACAATATGCAGTATTTGTTATAAAATGCATAATCTTTTCATTGCTCGAAGATTACAAAATTTTTAATTTGTCAAAGTAGAAATATGTCTTCTACAATAAACCAGCAAACTGGCATTGTAAACCTACGTGCAGAGTTTCTGCGTTAACATTTATGGATAACAAACATAATTATTATTTGAAAAGATAAAACGATAGCATGCCGTTGGACTTCAGTTAGACGAGATAAGGGGAATTAAAAAAAGAATCTTTAAAGGAACTACCTGTAGTGCAAATGCATAATAGTACTGATCGTCATTAGCTATGTGGCCAAAAGAATATGTGCCATATATCTTATAATAATTTTTGGTATTTTTCTTCATATTACTTGGACATTCCCACACACAAAAAACAACAACAACAACAACAAACAAACAAAAGACAAGAATCTTCGAAACCAGGATTACGCCAGTGACATCTCTCAGTCATATAGCAAAAGTATTATGATTAACAGAAGACATTGGAATGCGCCTTCCCTTTGACCGACCATAACTCGCAAGGTTCCCTGCAATGTATTTTGCTAATTATAGCTAGTAACATGGAGACATGCAGGTTATGCTCAGTCAGGCAAAGGTGCATTACAATGTCTTATAAATCATATCAGTTCCTTATTAGCAATGATTGACAGATGATGTCACTAGCAAAACCTTTGTTTGGGAGGTTTATTTTTTGTGTGGGTGTATCCAATTAATCTGGAGAAAGATAGCAGAAAATTATAATACTATATATTATATCATAAGAGGTATTTAGATATTCATTTGGCCACATAAGTGATGTTGAGGGTAAAGTGCATTAACACAAGTCAACGAGCACTTGCATTGCGTAGTTCCTTTAAGTGAAATGAAGTATTTCAAACCTTTATATACTCGAGGTAACTTAAAGAGACATTCCAGACGATTTATATAATTTCACATGATGTGGTACACAATTCGAAAATCCGACGTAAGAATTGTGGAATTTATTGTGGGTCTTTGAGCAGTGAAACCAATACTCTGAAAAAAAAAACAACTAAAACATGATACACTAAACAAGAATGATGACATAGCAGGCTCAGTTGTATTCCAATAATGTAGCAGGGTAATTCCATAACAGTATACGTACCACTTGCTTAACAACTTCACCTGTGTAGAATTGATGCATGCCTTCTTCTTCTTCTTCTATTCTACATCCTTGAGAATCCAACCATGCATTCTTATGCGAGTCAACTATGTCATAATCCTCGTTCGTTGTGATTTGTAATATATTTTTAAAACATTCTTATTCCTCGTCGTAATTACTATAAATTCTTAAACTCTAATACCAAGTATCATAACCAATTCATAGGTGTTCAAATGCTAAAGTGTACAAATTATACGATGGTCTCCTTTAAATAGATTGGGTAAGCTCAAACGAATAGAAAAGCTAACTTATCAACATGAAGAACAAACACTGTGGCACTTACGACTCTCCTATGTTTTCAAGAAGCGGAGATTCCAGTCGCACCACGCAAATACAAAATGAGATAGACCGACAAGATATTTGTATTTGCCCGTGTTTCTATTGCTTTATGATAACCGTCAATATATTCACCATTATTTCAATTTTTCATTATTATCATTAATAAAGCATTGACGTCAAATAGCGTTTAAGTCTTTCATTTAAAAGCTTTTTACAGATGTCCCTGTACGAAACTTATAGAACTGTATTATATTAGAGGATGTATCAACTTTGTTTGTGGTTATTTCTTGATGACAGCATACGATGTGTAATCTGACACCCGGCGTTTAGAATTCTCTCCGTCGTCTATTACATTAAACATTGTAATATCATGACAAATATTTACCAGTGTTTACATGAAGGATACTCAGCGTCGAAGCTCTTAAACCTGATATGACTTGTAATAAAGACGAACAGAATACAGGCGTATTGTCATAGCTGGCCGTTATAGTCTATACGCTCATCGTTTGCCCGCATTTTTGTCATCTCTTCGACAGCGAACGCAGTGGTCATAGACTGTGGTGCCCTCGTTATTGTATGAGTATGCAGCGCGCGTTCGTCGAAACTACGTCCGCGACGCTGATAAGATCTCTATAATATATCATAATCCCGGATAACGCGTGTTTGAAGTATCGATCGCACTCAAGCGATAAGCACAGATTAGAGAGCGTCTGGTCGGAAAGGAGAGGGGATTTGGGGGAGGGGTATGGTCACTTCCCTCACTGCCCACGCTCCCCATCCTCCGTCCCCATCCCCTCCCCCTGCATCTCATGGGTAAAATATTCCTCACTCTTTTCCTATTATCATGTTACTTCCTACCAAGGAATCATTTTATCAATAAAAAACAGCAAAAGGTGTACAAACAATTAAGTAGTTCTTTGTCTTTGCAGTATAACGATCTCCGCATTATTGATTTCAGTCATGACAGAATTATTCCTCGAATCTAACCACATAGAATATATCGGAGCATGTACACTCTCATTGTTACTTTCAATTATATACCATTGATTTGTTATTTTTTTTTTCAAGCTCATAAAAGTCCTCTGAAGAGCTATCTATATTTCCATAGTGTGAACTTTTTAGGCGTATATGTATTTTGAGAAAAATGGATGCGCCTCAACATGACGTCGCTTACTTTGACCCTTATTGCCAGTCCAGTCTTTTACAATACAGCTATTTGAGCTACTACATTATATCCACACATCCGCGTTTGTGCGCCCAAAATTGCTCGTTTCTGTTGGTATTTAATACATCTGACAGTAAGAATATGGAATTTTCAAGTAACGGAAGAAGGCTCATTTAACAGTATTAAGTGCATGTGTGTCACGAATTTGATGCAAGTGTAACTGATTTGAGAAGTTTGAATGTCTCGTTTTCAGATATATGGCAGGTGTGAGGTGTGCACAGAGTGTGTGTGTGCATGTGCATGATGATTATTTTGTACTTGGGGGTCAGTGAACTTTGATGGGTTTTTGACCTCGTTAGGAAACTGTTAATGTTAGTCGCATGAAATCGAGCAACGATATGCATTCAATCTTATACGACCATACGAGCATAAACACGAAAAAGTCAACGAGGCGATTTTGTCGTTACATTTTCGGACATGACGTGCTAGTAGATCCCATATAATATGTTGTTATGACGACTGACTGTACGACAGCCTGTTACACGATAATAATTCATTTCTGTAATACATACGCTTGCGTGGTTGTACTTATTGTACACCATTGTGGCCATCTCCCCCCCCCCTCTCTCTCTCTCTCTTGTTCAAATACTGTATACGGTCGCACGGATGTCGTCATGATAACATGTACCCGCGCCCTACTCATAATCTATAATTGAAAGTTTATAATGACCGTTAATATATGACCGTGAGTCACAAAAGGTCGCAAAGCCCAACATTCCTATATACCGGGGCATGAACATATCACATCCTCTTTTGTATTAATAATGACAATATTTGATCTTTGATGTAATTAGTTTATATGTACGTATTATATATATATATATATATATATATATATATATATATATATATATATATATATATATATATATATATTATTTTGTGAGATATGATTAGTTTATGGAGGAGATCCTTCCCATGTCACTCTGAAATACGGAAGCATAATATTAGGGGAAATTGTGCATATTTCATATTATCTTCTCCAGTGTTCTGTTGGCCCTTATCTTCAGTTTGACGTAGTCCTCTTCACCGCAAATGGATCACGATCAATCAATTGTTCGGATTCTTCAGGGATTCAAAGCCCCTATTCTGCATACACAATGAAGAGTGGGGCAATGCGCATGACACTTGGCTGGGTACACAGAGTAAATCGAACAGACATAGAGGGCTTTATTAAACTCAGACGCAGAAAGTTATAAACTTTAGCATCTAAACCATAATATCGATCGCTAAAGGGAAATTCCGGGGCCGTTTAAAAGTCAGTCTGAAAAGTTAAACAAAACTTTAAAAGCAATATAGTGAAAATTTATCAAAATTGGGATAAGAGTATGTAAGGTAATTATGATCAGTCAGATGTATTAGTGGATTTTCATTAAAAGTGCCCCCCTCAAAGGTAGTATTCTCAGAGGTTGAACTTTGGATAATCTTATGCAGTTAGTTGATAAGAACATTAGATCTAATTAATGATTAAAATTGTACTTAACTTTAAAAGTTGAGAATTTCTACTTTGAAAACAAAAATAATAGCAACACATTTCCTTGCAGTTGTTCGTGGCTTTGTCAGTTTGTGATGCACGAATACTACTATGCATTAAAGCGCCATGTGTGTGTGTGTACCACGTATAGTACTATTGTTTTTGTTTGGTTTATTCTTGTTTTGGGGGCTGGTTTTTGTGTTTTTATTTTGTTTTGTTTGTTTTTTGGTGTGTGTGTTGTTGTTTTTTTTTGCCTTTGCATGTGGATTATGAGTAATATGGGGCAATCGATATCCGAGGAAGTGGAGACAGTGAGACACCGGGAACAGCTATTGTTTGTTATCGTGGTTATGTTCAAACTATCATTGTAATTGATGTATTCCGCATACGTATAGGACTAAACGTCATTATCCGCGTTTGGCCCCCTAAACCACGTTCTTTTTCCCCTCTGAGAACTCCATCCCAACCACTAACGGAAATCATTAATGTATTTCAAAGCCACGCCCCTTCCCGTTCTTTTCTTCTATACAGGAGATTGTATATGACGTAGTTACTGTAAGTCGTCTGCGAAACTTCTCAACGGAATGCAAAGTCGTCATACTTTGCCTAGCGACGTTTATAGAGCGAGTCCAGTCATTCTTCGCGCGTTGCTGATGACACACACTGACGCAAATACTATCCAAACACACGCACACACTCGTTATTTCTTCAAACTATCCAAATTCCTTCATCAAAACACACATTTGAACAAACAATTCATAAAAATACCAATAAGGCAAAGTTTTTGCTTATGACGACAATATCCTGTAGAGTTTAAATACATACATTTATGGTTTTGTTGCTCTTTTGCCTTTGTTATCATGTTACACATTGACGTTATGAAATACCTCATGTAACTGCCCCTTTTCCCGTTTCATTTTAATTCTGTATTATGTTTATGTATAGTTTCCATTGATTGGTTATTTCATTTAGATGAAATTGCAGAAATGAACTTATTGAATAACTCGAGCAATCCGTCAACCAATCAATATTATAGTCAATATAAGACTGATACGTATAGGATCTTTCGAAGCTTTAGATTTAGACCTGATTTTTTTTTTCTACCTCCGATATTTTTCCCTCTAACATTATTACCTCTAATGTTTTTACCTGTGACATTTTTATCTCTGACATTATTACCTCTGACATTTTCACCTCTTATATTTTTACTTCTAATATTTTCACCGCTGACATTTTCCTTCTGACATTTTTACCTATGACATTATTGCCTCTGTCATTTTTATCCCTGACTTTTTGACCCCGCCGAACGAGTTCGAGCAGGGGACTATGAAACGGGCTCCGTATGTGTGTGTGTCCGTGTGTCCGTCCGTGTGTGCGTCCGTGTGTGATCAAAATCTTCAATTTCCTACTTCTCTGTCATTTATGAGCCAATTTTGATTCTGTTTGCTTTATATGATAGCACTACATGGGAGCTTTGAAACTTCTGCACAGAATTTCAGTCGTGACCTTTGACCTTGACCTTTGACCTATATTATACATTTTGCTACAAAATGCTACTCCTTCGCCATTTCTAACCCGATTTCGATTCCGTTTGCTTTATGTGATGGCACTATAAAGGTGAGGGCTTCAAAACTTCTACACAGAAATTTGACCTTTGACTTCTTTGACCTTTGACCTTGATTTTTTACCTGTTTTGTACATTTTGCTACAAAATGCTACTCCTTCGCCATTTCTTACCCGATTTCGATTCCGTTTGCTTTATGTGATGGCACTAGGTGAGGGCTTCAAAACTTCTACACAGAATTTTGACATTGACTTCTTTGACCTTTGACCTTGATTTTTGACCCATATTGTATATTGGCTACAAAATGCTACTCCTTCGCCATTTCTAACCCGATTTCGATTCCGTTTGCTTTATGTGATGGCACTAGGTGAGCGCTTCAAAACTTCTACACAGAATTTTGACCTTTGACTTCTTTGACTTTTGACATTGATTTTTGACCTATATTGTACATTTTGCTACAAAATGCTACTTCCGGCGGGGACATATATTACGCACCGCGTAATTTCTACTTTTCCTTGTTTACCTCTGACATAATTACCTCTAACAATTTTACCTCGGACATTTTATCTCTGACATTTTTACCTCTAACATTATTACCTCTGACATATCTGACATATTTACCTCAGACATTTTTCACCTCTGGACATTATCATTTTAGACTTTTTCTTCTGACATTCTTACCTTCGACATTTGTTGGGCTCTGACATTTCTGACATTATTACCTCTGACATTTTTCACCTTTGACATTATTACTTCTGACATTTTACCTCTGACATTATTACCTCTGATATTTTTCACCTCTGACACTTTTACCTCTGAAATTTGTACCTCTGACATTTTTACCTCTGACATTATTATCTCTGACATTTTTACCTCTGACCCTTTTTTTTTTTTATCTGTGACATTACTACCTGTGATATTTTTACGTCTAACATTTTTACCTTTGACATCTTTATGCCTGACATTATTACCTTTGACATGTTTTACCTGGCATCATAGCGCAGAGGAACGGACGGCCATATAGTGGCCTATACGCAGCTTTTGCATAACTTCCACAGACCACAGATGGAGCCACCAGAATTATGGAAAATGGACCATGGGGGAGGGTAAATGGAACATTTTCTTTCCTTTGACATGAGCCGATTTGGGCACGGATAGTATTACGTCATTGGTTTTCAATGTTCAATACTTCTCCATACCGCCGCGTCATGCAAATCTTCTACAGCGCTCAGAGTACACATACTAACGTATAAGGCAACTCTTATCTATAACCTTCTAAAACACACAACAAAGTTGTGTTTGCCTGGGATATGTCCAAATGTCAATAGCTTCATGAGTACTCCATTATTGATAGTAGCAATTTTTTTTTTTTTTTTTTTTGGGGGGGGGGGGGGGGAGTCTGTTTGTTTCAAAGTACAGATGACTTTTTTAATCAAAGCTGTAACCCAAACATGATATCACACTTTCAACAGTTCGGCTGACTTTCACCTTTTTCACTTTTTTTTTCAGCTAATGCTCAATTTACCTATTATAGTATTATGAATACACATGTATTCCTATTTTGCCGCTTCAGAAACCTCCCAGTTATCGTATTTGGAAGAGAGAACATGTAGTTACCGTTACAGTATCTTGGGGGATGATGTGGATGACCTGGGTCAGAACAAATCATATTGTTCGCTTCAATTCAATTCAATTCAATTCAATTCAATTCAGTTCAGTTCAGTTCAATTCAATTCAATTCAATTCAATTCAATTCATTTCAATTCAGTTCAGTTCAATTCAATTCAATTCAATTCAATTCAATTCAATTCAATTCAATTCAGTTCAGTTCAATTCTACCTAGTATTTTATTTTCATGAAATAAAACGTAATACGTATACAATACAAAGTATGCATTATCAGTTCATAGAATTATAGTTCAACAATTTGAAAGAAGTACAAGCAGAAGTACAATCAGAACTCGAAATACCCTTTGACTAAATTCATATCTCTTGGAAAGTAAACGCTATAAATATATACCTTTTCAAATTTCGTAAACCTTAATAAAAATTGCCCATTTGGCTCTAATGTATTAATATCATCGCAATGTAACGCCAGAATAATAGATTACCTGGTTTTCCATTTACCTTGTACTTACGAAATATATAGGCCTACGCTTTATCCTTTCTTCATATACGCTGTCTTCTCTTCAAATTCTTTGCTTATATACTTAACGATATCCTTCCTTATAAGCATAATATATTACTTCATTAGCTGTCACATGAAATAAATCGATTCAAAATCAGAATTTGAATATCGCGACTCGAGGGTCACAGTTAGAGCAAATATGTAAAGAGCACTCTTGGTACCCCGGCGGGTTTTGTGGATAAATTCTCGCGTCGTATTGTTGCTCACACTGCCTTGTGAATATAGGTTAGTAGAATTTGATATTGTAATTGCTTTCATTATGCTTCAACCTTCAAAATGAAATCTGCCTGAATATGCAATTGGCATCGCTTGCCGTGTTTATGGCTGCCTGAGGGAAAATGGTAAATATTAATCTCTGTATTGCTTCGCGGGAATTGATGTGCTTGCCCGTCCGGTATCCACAGTAACCGTTTCAAATTAATCAATTACTAGTAGTCAGGAGGTTTGAATTCGGGTGAATTGATGTGCGTGCCCGTCCGGTAACCACAGTAACCGTTTCAAATTAATCAATTTCTATAGTAGTCCGGAGGTGTGAATTCGTCAAGCGTAACTGCACGATAAATTTTGATATAATGACATCGGCAGTTAACAAGGGCCGCATCAAATTTGCACTCTTGTTCATTGCAGAGGGTGATTTTACAAACGTATTTATTACGGACCGTATATGATACGTGCTTATCGTCAGTTTGTTAAATGAAGTATACGTATTCGTAGATACACGGGCCTTTTTAAAAACGTATATTGTTCTATACGTACAAATCAACTGTACGACGTCATAGACAAATAATGATGTCATTATGAGATGATAATCGTCTCTATAGGAGCAGCTGACGTCACAAGGGAAAATCTTTCACTATAGGGATTGTTTGTTGAAGGCCAGAAGTACATTGGCGAACGGAGTAAGAAAACAGGCGTGCATCTTTACATAAAAGACGGAGTAGGACTATAACGACAGAAAAAAGACTTATAATCTCGACTGTAAACTCATGGAGGATTGCAAGCTATTATGAAAATGACGCCTACAATTTTATTGTGACGGAAATAGAAGGAAAACAAGCAGTGTCTCTTTTGTGAGAAATATGTTCTACATTACATACATGTACATTCAGTTTTTGTCCTCACTTAAGAGCTGTTTTTGACATTGTTTGAAATATAATATTGAAACTAGTACTGTTCCGTACTGCACTGCTATTGATAGTACTTCCGGAATGCAAATCTAATATTAGAATTTTAGAAGTAGACTTTATTATGAATCATAAATCATGCCCTCTTTCCGTTATGAAAGGTGAAGTTATTTTTTTTTTCAAAGCAGATCGGACATTACAGCATAAATACCTCATTTAAATTTTATGTAAGTTTACGAGAAACAGTTTGATCAGAAAGAGTTTCTTGATCGAAAACTTTAAAACAAACAGATTTTCATTTTGTCAGCAAAATAGAATGAATAATTTTACTTGAAGCATTGTAATTTGTATATATCTTGTTCAGTATGGTTGATTGTATTTAATATGTTTTGTTATAATATGAATTATGTTATGAACTTTGCGATAAGTGAATAAATACCCGAATACGTTGGACTGGCGAAGGCTCCAACCTTACAAGGAGTACGTGCTATGGCCAACGTCTGTAAAACAGTACCGCGGCATGCCACTCAAGGATATCGACGATAATGATATAGTAAAGATAATTGCAACGACCACACACACAAAAAAAAAAATGATGGTAACGATGACAATACGGATGATTACAGTATTAACAGCAAAACTATAGACTTTTATTACTATTGGAAAGATGATAACATTGATAATGACAATAACGGCTGAGGGTCGTGGCTGTCAAGCACAACCTATACATCTCTATATCATATTAAGGTTTGCATACTAGTAAACTTTGAATATGACAGTAAACTGGTATCTCTTAATTGATGAAGAAGATCAAGTGAGCATTCGATATACAGAACGGCGAGTCGAACTGTAGATAAAACTCTGGAATCTTTATACATAAGACGCGGGGGGGGGGGGGGGGTTCTGCAAATTCTCGGCTGATTTTGAAGCGCCATATCGTGGCAGTCACGATACACGAATTTCATTTCGCAGCTTGCGTTGTACTCGCCGGGAGCGTAAAGGATCATAGACTTCCTGTTGGTGCAGGTGATTTCAACGCGACATATATCGCCCCCGAGCCTTCTCTCCGTCCCCCTATACCTGTCACAGTGAAACATTTTAATTTCGACAGCAAACATTGTCTTAGCTGTTTGCACGGTATTCCGCTGAAGTTTGTTCAACCCCTGCTTGCGGACAGCTCTCGGTCACATTTGTCTGTTTATCAATCCCGTGTATACACTATATATAGAATACAGAATCATATACTGTATTATCATAATATATTTAGGAGGAAGTACATATGATTATAAAAGGCGTTCCAAAATGTATAAACTCATCGGCAATTGACATTCACGTTTCCAGTGAGTCGACCCTTGTCATGTTTTCAAGCTATTCTTTACTTTTACACGTCTATCAAAAAAGCTGGCAAGGTCTCCCAGCATGCGTCTTACAATGTTTTCGTCATGTCTTGAATATTGTATCATCATGATTATTTTTGTATGTGAAGGTTTTGTTTTATGATAAACAATCACGCCTTTTCCCGGGCAGGTGTCATCCGAGCTGTCGTATCAATGGCATGTTTTGGAGCAATGTCATTGCCAGGGATGAATTGGAATTCTTAGTTCAAGCAGTCACGTCAGACACGATGACTCCAGGGTGTGCATTAACTTTGTCAGCAGCGCGAAAACCTAAGATCTAGATCGTCCTTGATCGTCGTGGCGGAAAGTATTGCATATTGAGATACTTCATGGATTAAAGCAAGGAACCTGTATGCTTACGATATTTTCAAGTAGCGGATAAAGTGTGACCGTGAGCATCACTTTGCGACAAAATTTTCATTATCAAAGTTACAATATCAGTGGATCCTTCGTGTTAATGTTACTTACATTATCATTCTCCTTATAATGAAAATCAAATAGTGTTTTAGTGCGCACAAGATAAGTTAGATGCAATAAACGTATAATACGTTTTATATTATATACATTTCATAGATAAACATTGGCTCTTCAATTGTAAACAGATCGTCGAATTTACCTTTCAAGTTTGTTTGTTGTATTTTTCAATACCTTCAATGTGACCCATTTACCTATAAAATAAGGTAACATGTGCAAGCCGTTCGTGAGAGAATGATACTGAAGCAAAACACAGAGTCGTCGGTGTTATCTGGCGACCTTTTAATTCCCGAATCCTCGCAAAGATGGGTGAATCCAGGGAGGTGCTGGTGAATCCGACCATTTCGAAGCATTCGGAATGCATGCAGACAATGTGAATGTGGCCCATGGCATTTGTGCGTGTTCATATGTGTGTGTGCGTTGGTGTGTGATGTGCTCGCGCACTACTATTATAGGTTTGCTAGTATTTCGTAGGGCTCAATCAAAGGCAGGTAGAAACAACTCAGACCACATTTTAAAGACCTTCACTTTTATGCCATCCGTTTGCTTGTTTCAGCTTGCTTGTAAGTTTTATTGCAATAAAATAATTGAATGATATATATCTTCGCTGGGGTGACAAGATCTTGTATCTGCAATTTTGGTATTTTTTTTTAATTAATGGTCAGATAATCAGTTAAGTGAAGTCCTGTCCAAATCCAATATGTCTTTCCCCAAAAATGAAGCCACCACAGCATGTCAAAGGAATGTCTATCCCATTGGATACAGTGCTTTGGCTGCCATGTTTTTTTTTCCTTTCCTGAACATTTGGACATTCTGTAGGTACGAGGTCTTGTCACCCCAGTGACGATATATAGCCATTTTATCACGAGTGTCAGATATCTGAATTACATGAAAAGATTTATTGCAAAATGGGCTAAGCGCCATTTTTAAAAAAAATATTTCAAAGTGAATCCCGCATCAGATAGAGTAAAATTAAAACCTTTCCAGTAATACCTCACTTGTGACATAGCAAGGAATATTCTAGAAGTTATGATTAAAAATAGGCTGTATTTTCTTATTATTTTCTTTGTTTTTAGTTTATATATATATATATATGTATATATATATATATATATATATATATATATATATATATATATATATATATATAATATATATGCATGTGGGTGTGTGTGTGTGTGTGCAGGTACTTATATATATATATATATATGTATATATATATATATATAATATATATGCATGTGGGTGTGTGTGTGTGTGTGCAGGTACTTATATATATATATATATATATGTATATATATATATATATATATATATATATATATATATGAAGAGTTTGTTTGCAAAAACCGATAAGTCCATTTTTGAAGATTTCGAAGTACGGTTTCTGTCGTAAAGTACAAAATAATACCTTTTAAATGATATATTAGTCACTACATATAAAGGTACATTTTTGAAGTTATGGTCAAAAGAAGCAAAAATTTTCTTATTATTGTCTTTATTTTTCTCGACCTTTAATCGCAAATATCTCCATTTGGCAAATATGGACTTATCTGTTTTTGCAAACAAACTCTTCATATATATATATATATATATATATATATATATATATATACATATATACACACATAAGTACTTGCACACACACACGCGCACACGCATATATATAAAACATAATCTGTATATGTGTGTGCATAAGAATAAATACGTATCGTATTTTTCATGCCTTTTGCTTACCTTTTTTTTTTTTTTTTTTTTTTGGTCTTGTAAATCCGGACAGGGTTTACTTACAATTTAAATCACATGATACTGTAACCTAGACCCCAGTCATCAGTCTTCATGACTCTTGCCGTTATTGAATTTCGGTAATTCAAGTATGCTGCATTACTGATATTCTATATTGAGTTCACGGTTGAAATTGCTGGTATTTAATAGCAGTCTCTGCATGTGATTGTCTAATTTTTGTGGTTTAATTATGACGACAATAGTTATCAGCATAACCATAGCAATTTTCTTAACTGCTGCTTTTCCTATTGTAGATTTGAAACATAGGTATTAAGCGCCTAGTAAATGTATTGTATTATTGTATTGTATTATTAGATCGTTTGTATCACTAAATACAAGAATTTAACTCAACCACAATAAACGTTTCTGTATATGGTTTAGGGCCTAGGAGTCGGATGCAGTGTCATGACGGCATTGCAATAGTTGCCTGATGGGAGATCGATATTCGTGTTCGGCTAAAATCTGCTTTTCGTCACTGTGTTTTGATATTTGAAATCTTTTGTGCCCCGTGTATCGTCTATCTTGAATACCCCGCAAGAGAGGCCTCCTTTTTCTTGTTGTACTTCATCATCATCATCTTTCCGGGCACCTTTTTCTTCTTCTACATCTTCTTTCTCATTTCTTTTACCCACACCGTTTCACCTGCCAGACTTCATCCTCTCAATACGTAGAAGTCAGGGTCATGCGCTTCGTATCGCAACCTTGATGTTTTCCGCACGTCCGCTACCTGGGAGGACGAGGCTGTGCTAGAACATGTAGAAAGATATGCGCACGCCATTGATCTTCCTCTACGAAGAGGGATGAAAAAATGTCATATTTGGATATTTGGACTGGCCGCGGTCGGAAAGCTTGTTTGCTTACTGTTCTGTTTTTCCTGCAAGAAATGTCAAATGTTTACCTGGCATTAAGCCGTGGTCCGAAGATCGTTGATCAATCAACGATTGAGGTTTCTCAAACATGGCGATCACCCTCCGCTGTTGTCATGGTTTCACCCTCGATCGTTTTGTCAGAAACATTTTAGAGCACTGCAAACTACGATCTCTATCTCTCCGTTTTTCCGTACTCCAACTCGGGTATAATACTCACTTGCATACTCACACATACGATAGGACTATGTTTATAATTCATGTATATGATTTATTCGTTAATATCCGTATATACAAGGCTCGACACTAGCGGTGGCCCCGTGGCCCGGTGGCCCGGGGCCTCTACAAAATTATGCCGGGTTAGCAAATTTCCAAAGTGGTTATCTTTCAGCGGCAACTATAGAATTCAAAATGGATTGCTACGTTTCCGGTGGGATCGGGCCACCAGAATTCGTAATTTTATGATTTTAGTGGCGCGAACGGACCACCAGAAAAAAAAAGTTAGTGTCGAGCCTTGATATTTATATGCATATAAATGTGTATGTGTGTATGTGTGTGTATATATGTGTGTGTGTACATGCTTTTCTGTAGGTACACATGTAGGTATGTTATGTATAATGTGCAAATGATGTGTTTAAGTGTATGCGTATATGCACAAGTGTGAGGACCTATGTGAGCACGTGTTTTACTCATTTACCCTGCATTCAGAGTTACTCTTAGATACATTCAACAATGTGTCTCTTTGTCTAAGGATTAAAATAGCCATTATATTTGAATAATTATATAACATAGATTACATCGATCACCACTACCTCTCGATGAATCCCTTTAACTCTATCCCCCTCTCTCTATTTCTTTCTCCCCTTGTTCCTATCATAATTGGGGAAAGAGTCTTCCTTAGATCTGAAGATATTTTGAGAAACTAGTATAAAAGAGGACATGAAATCGCATGATATGACATATCTTCACTTCTAATTCCCGCTCTCTACTTGTATTGTAAGTACCTGACCCCGTTACTACAGAGTGTTTAGTATTGAGATACATTAGGAGCAAGGGAGAGAGGGGAGGGGGATATGAATGTTGGAATTGCGTTAGATCGCGATTGATCAAGTAAAGTGTTTCACCGCGTTGGTACAACGGCAGTAATATCAGACATTGCAAGTGACGTTTAGATGGGAGACTCTATAAATGTATGCATATTTCAATCTTGGTAACGACTTTGATGAATATTACATAAATGGACAAAGTCGTGTGATCAAATCATGAAAGGGTGATGGGGAAGGCTTCGGATTAAATATTAAAAAAAAATGTTGATAGTTTACCTCGACGATAAACGTGTCAGCTTTTTTATTTATATTGAGAAGCACTTCGCCGAGAATTTGAGTGCTTTTATTAAAAAAAAAAAAGGCCTTCAAAAGTCTAATCAAATGAAGTACAGTTTAAACTTAATCTATATTTAAATTTCGGATTGCAATAATGGACGGTTTTCAGCTTTTTCTCAATGGATTTTGAGAGGCATTGCGACGAGAATTTGAGTGCTTTTATTTCACCTCGTCTCGGAAAAGCTTTTTGCAAATGGAGTAGAATTCAAATCGCATCTATATTTAAATTTTTGATTGCAATAATGGAGGGTTGCATGTTTTGTTTTAAATTATTGTTTATTTATTTTTGAAGCTTTAGGTGTAGATGGGAATTGATGGAATATTCATGGTTTGTGACGAAAGAAGATAGACATCACGTTTATCTGAACTCTTGTCATACGTATAAACATATAAAATGGCGTTCAAAGAAACGCTGGTCATCCGGTACACTTGTTATGAGTAGCAGCACTCTGTACGACGTCCCGTTATCAGAGTTTGAATTAATGGGCGCCTGGTTGTGGAATATTTGATATGCAAATCCCATAAGCAAGGTTGTTGTCTTTTTTTTTTCTTGACACACAAAATCTCTTGTCTTTGGACGCAGTGTGTTTGATTTCTTAGTCCCACACGTCTCGTATAATAGTATACCCATACAGGGAAGGGGTGGGGTGGGGTGGGGTGGGGGAGACATTGATCTGTTTAGCTATCAATTGGAGGGTTATTGACAATCACTATATTCAGTCTTAGAAGAAGGCATCAAAATGTTTGAGCGTCCAGTGGACCGCTGGAATAAACCAAATAGGAAACCTCTCAACCCGAAGGATAAAGTATGTTGGCAGAGAAGAAAGTAAGTCTTTGAATAACCAGAGGTAGAGAACAAAAGAGGATAAAAGGATTGCTTGAAAGTGTTTATTCAACGCAGATAATGGAAGACGGCGGACGGTAGGCCTACGCATAGACAGCCAATGAGAAGTAAATCCGTTGAAAATGCCATAGATGAACGGGCTGATAAGAATGGAGATGAAGAGTTAAATTGATAGACAGGGAGAGCATACCCTTTTAAGTCGGTAAGAATATAAGACGTAGAGGTAGCACTTATTGACATGCATTATTTCCGATATGAATATGAAGAGTTTAAAGGGACTGTACAGTACTGGTTGAGGTGGGGATTCACGTTTTGAACATTCCTAAGTGAGATAATGAGAAACCTCTTATGAAATATGAAAGAGCATGTAATTTTAAGAAGGATTCAGCGTTTATTTGATGAAAATTGGTTTTCAAGTGGCTGAGATTTCCCAAAAAACTGCTAATATAAAAGGCGACATGCCACAACTTTATTAGGATCTCTTTGTTTCACCTTGTTTTTGGATATCTCAGCCATTTCAAAACCAATTTTCATCGAATAAACTTTTGATACCCCTTAGAACTGCATGCTCGTTGACATCTCATAGAGTGGTTTCTGAATATCTCGCAAAACGTTAAAAGCTAAATCCTAACCTCGACCAGAACTGTACACACCCTTTAATGCACAAACAGTTAGATACCATTTTCTTTCTTTAAGTGGATCATCAAATTGAGAAAAATGAAATCTTTCCAATTATAATACACTTGTTACGTAACTAAATTTTTTGAAGATTTTTTTTTTTTTAGATTATCACATTTTATTTCAATTAGGGCCTACTTCTTTTCTCTTTCAGCAGCTTTAATCTCAAATTTCTTAAACTGATAAAAATGGAGGCATCTGTTTTTGCTTTAGACATTCATCTATACAGCAGACACACACACATCTAGTACACACACATAGTGAGTATATGTATACATATTTTATGTGTGTGTGTGTGCGTGTGTGCAGTGTTGTCCATAATGACAGGTAGCATATTATGCTACCTGTCACTTCCAGTCATGATATCGAATCAAAAGAAAGTTATCATAAATGCGATGAAACTAAAAGTACATCATGTATATGAAGTGGCAGATTTTACCTTTAATCTTCACAAACGCTTTCAGAAAAAAGAAAACAACTGTTGCATTGGGCTTCTGACTGTGACAGCACAATTTTCGTGACAGCACAATTTTCAGAATGGTTGTACAATAAGATGTCCCCCACCCAAATTGATATGATTTAATGAATTTGATGGTAAAACTTTGCTTTTGTATAATAATCCAATTTTGCTCAAAACTATATGTTACTGTTCTATTTTCGTTTGCACATTGTATTCTTGAAAGAAAAAGTTGCGAAAATAATTTGAATTTGAAATAAAAAGGAAATGATATGGAACCTCTAACTTTCATTATCTTAGACATCTATAGATAGAATACTTTTGGTGAAATCTGTTAAAATCTGCACATCAGAAGGAAAATTCATCACCTTGTATAACGTATTTCCATTCAGTGATGGAAACTAAAAAAAAAAAATATAATTGGATTGAATTGAATTGAGTTGAATTGAATTGAATTGAATTGAATTGAATTGAATTGAATTGAATTGAATTGAATTGAACTGCATTGAATTGAATTGAATTGAAAAAAAAAAACGCAAAATTTTACCAGTCTTGAGAGAGAAACCAGATCATAACGGTAGCATGGCTTTGATTTCTGTGAAAGAAAATCTTAAAGGCGTTTACAGAACTTATCGTATTCATAGGAAGGTCTATAGACTAGATAAAAGTAGTTATGTCCATAAAACATGCTCGAATTTACCCAGGGTAGTGTTAACGCCGACTTATTATTGTGAGTAATTCCACTGAAGAACTCTTCCAGGGGCCTCTTTAATGAAGCAAATCACAGCTCAAACAAGGACAAAATGAATTGTTATCTGCTCCCAGGCTGGTTGCCGAGGAGCAAGATTAATGAAGAAAGAACAAAAACCGATATTTCTGTTTTACAATATAGGTTTGTTTGTTTTTTCTTCGTAGTGAAAAGAAAAATCCAGGGCATGATGCTAATCAGTTCTTCATACGACAATGATACTACTCCTCGAACAATGAGCAGGTTTACAAATCATATTAATATTTATGGATTTTTTTTTTTCATCCAAGGACCTCGTAACAATTTTCTGCTTCAAGCGTGTAGCTTGTCTACGGAACTTCCAACAACAACCTCAATCTCATATACGCCTAATATTGACGTCTACTCTGATACGCATGATTATGTACTAGAAATGTGACTGTTTCAACTACCTTTTTTTTTTTGTTAACTGTAGTTATCACAATTTCATGTTTATTGTGCAACTTTGCTTGTTATCTAATGTTTTTTTTTATAGTTCTTACTTGTCTTGTATAAATCAAAGCACCGAGGTTTGATTAAGCTTGCAATTAAGCAAGCTTTATTTTGTATACGTATAGGCTCAATCATGTTTCTCTACATTTCTTTTGTACTCCAACATTACTGTGTCGTTGGACACTGTGTACATGACATGAGCTTATGTTCTTTAAGAGTTGCCATTTTGATGTGTCTTCAATTGTGAGAACTGGTGAATTCATTGGCTGTTGAATTACGCCACTCATACTAATTATTATTTGAGCGCAACTCAAGCATCTTTCTGAAAATTTGACACGCACCCTAGCCACACACGCGATTCGCACGAGTGTCTATCTTTTCGATGACCACTCTGCATCTTTCCCATAGGCATTGTAAAATGGCGGGAACAATTTGTGTAAAACCTAGGGTAATTTCTTCATGACATTCTCACAGCCAATGCAGCAAATATTTCAATTATACGTCGGAAGGTGCTGCACAATTTCTCAAAATTAACGGTCACTCATTCTTCTTGCAAAGACGTTCACCTCTTCAATCCCCGTCGACTTAGACTGATTAAATCTTAATCAAGAGTTATTGAATTGCCAAGGCCTTGAGTGGCATATCATGAATACGGAAAGCGTAAGGCTTGGTTATGTAACGACGGTAAATTTGATGCTGTTGTTGATTTTTTTTTCTTTAAAGCAATAATTTTTCCTTCTGAGCAGAATAACTTCGTGGGGCTGATTGATTTTCTCCTGTGTGTAAATTGGTTCGTAATTTATTGGACGCCAGACGCAATACATTACAGTTCGTTTACGCCATAACGTCAGAGGCAGGCAGAATATCCGTAAGCAGAGAAGTGCATGGTATATAAAAGAGGACAAGAAGACGTGAAAGTCAAATAAGGCATCATATTACGTAAGCCAGAAAGAAAAGATTATACACTCCTCGCGTTACTCGGTGAGAATAAGGAAACTTTTCAAATAACATCTGGAGTACAGTTCCATTCCATGGTCCTAATAGATTACCTACAATAAACTAGACAAAATGGTAAAAGATTAATTAAAATCCAAAGAAACGGTAAGAAAAATTATGGATTATAAAGTTTCACATATTGTTTTTAAGAATAACAAATGTTGGCACAGTCACAAGTGAAAATCATAACAGGTGACAATGTTATCGCCTCAATTGATACGTTTCGTACATTACAAAAATATCGCCCGGTATTAAAGCCATATCTTATTCAATAAAAACTTCGACCCTGCCCTTTTAGATATCATCATTGGTTGGCTAGTATACAGTAACTGTAATTTGATAAGAAGGATTCAAATTTCTCTTTTGGATTTCATCTCCCAAGAAATATTGAGTGAGATTAGTGCGCATGTCATTAGTAGACTTGCCAGGCAACGGAATTGTCATCAAATTGAATGTGCACTTATTGCTATACCATGGACCTATTGGGTCCATGTTGTTACTTACAGCATGTAGCTTATGCGTTGCAGCTTCATGCTTCTACCCGATTGTCCTTATTGCTGCTGTGGGAAAAAAACAAACAAACTGAAACCTGTAATCCCGGATACGAAGACTCGTTAATTCTTATTTCACGTTCAAATGCGATACGACTTCCAACATTCGGCTTAGATTTTGATGTTACTATATTTATCAATTTGTCTAAATTTGTTTTGTTTTGTTTTGTTTTGTTTTCTGGCTTGCATGCACAGATGAACGCTACCAGCAAAATTTGCTCGTTTTCTCTCGCATCCCCGGTTTTGATATAAAAAATCGTTAATAAATGAAATTTCCGTATAGTACGATCTCTTGTAATTAAACGACATATAGATGGGTATAGGTTCAACCACATTCGAGAAAGAATACCAACAGAATATTTTACAAAGAGACCACGGTATGTAGAGGAAATAATTGACAAAGAAAATATATTATTACATTTCCAGCAGGTAATGAATTCAATTACTAGTCCTTCGTAAATTGTCAATCGATTAATATGCCGCAGCAGATTTGGTTGTTGCCTACAAAATTAATGCTTGATTAATGAGAGGCTATTCCCTGAATTGATTAAAAAACAGAATGTACTCCAGACTGATAGGGAGTGAAACGAACTAAGATAACAGAACTTTAACAAGAAACTATTTGTTGGTTGGCAACGCTGGTAGAGTAGCATGGTCTGTCGTATATATAGCGTTGGCAAAAGTCACCATAATAATCATAACATCAATGATGATGATGATAATATAAATAATAATAATTTGCACGTATATATAGCGCATTCTTTAGACTATGTACTTGCATTGTGTATAAGCAACTTACAATTTTTCCAGTAAACGGCAGAAAGAAAAAAAAAACAGTCTACAAGGATGTAATTTACAAATTGCTCCAGCGTCTGACTCGGTCCTAAGTTTGTCCTGCAACCTTTTCTGCAAAACGTGTTCCACAAAACCTATTTCAGAAATTATAATTATAGTGGTTGTATGGATTCTGTTGTCAGAGGCTTCATAGAGGGTTTAATCATTGTCGATCTTGATTAACGATATCTCGCAGATGGGATGAATATGTTGACTTTGGTCTGTAAGCACTATGTGTCAAAAATAAAATTGCTCCTGCCGGGCATTGCCATGGTAACAGCTGAAAACGGCTTATATCGAACGCCTGATAATTTTATCGGATTTAATGATGTCAGGATTACAGCAAAAAACGATGAATATTTCATAATTCAAACACAAATTTAATTCATCGGCGTGGTTGTTGTTAACTGTAGAATAATGTCAACAGTTACAGGCCTAATATATCATAAACGATGCTTCAGAGAGACAGTATGGTTCAATGCGCGTATGTCTGTCTCTTTCTATCACATTCGGACCTGTATCCAAGAGTATAGATCGGTAGAATTTGGTATTAACGTATTACTTAGGCTCGATTTTATGTTCATTATATTCCTATTTAATATTCTGTTCATTTGTCCTTGCTTCGCGTGAGGACTAACTTTCTATTCCAATAATGTTGAACCTCTCGTAATTTATGAAATACAAATTGTAATCTGTTAGAACATGTTCGTAGTAGTGGTTTCCTCTTCATTTTCTTTTAATGTCCGTTATTTGAACCATAATGAGCGATGCTTTCAAATCAATATTAAGTAAAATAATGTATATGATTGTTTTATTTCGGGTTTTGTTTGTTTTGTTTTTATTTTTGTTACGGGCAGTGTAAATACCACCAGGCTATCGCAGGAATGGTCAGAACCTGGAACTTTATACCAATGCTCTGAATTCCAACATTGCTACGTTGAAATAATACATAGTATAACTCGGACAGCGCTTGTTAAATGAAAGAGATCGATCATAATTATGCTGTAACATATTTCTATCCAATTTTGTCATCATATTATATGTGTTACTACACATCTGCTTAAATGAAAAATCTCAGTTTCCTCCAATTAATAAGCAACTTAATTAAGAAATGTTCAATGACTTGATAAACGGGAAAAAAGGGGTGATTAATAAAACAGATATGCAGGGGAGACACAAAAATAACAAAGGGATGCTTTTAACGCTCGGCTGAGCACATGTCGGATGGTGCATATAGCGTTGCATGATGTGGGTTCTTAAATGACGTCACTTGGTCCCAGCTGGGTTTAGTCCAGTTATATTTGCCGTCTCAATGAGCAATTACTATATCTCGCTTATTTTCATGCTTCATTAGACACTAATAGAAACTGAAATATATCCAGATATTATGGAGTTATGTCCCAATGGTTCTCATGCCAATCTCAAGACTAGAAGATCCATTATCGTTTTATCGTCTTTACTATTCATTAATGTTATTATATATGTATGGGTTATTTTCTTTCTATTCATTTTATTTTGAATTTATCCTTGTCTTGGTCGATTAGTTTACTTTATATCGCTATGCAATTTCTGGTTTTTGTTTTTTTCTTTCTGTTCAATGCCCTGTGGTGAATATCATATCGGATTTTATTTTTGCAGGCTTTCCGAGATATTTTGTTGCTTTTTCTTGAGGGACGATTTTAAGGAAAAAGAAGAAAAAAACAACGATTTGATGTTTACCAAGAATATGTATCTATGACGACATAATCATCACATCAAATGAAACATGAGCCTGTAACATATGAAGTGTTTTGTGAGGTTTCATTTTCTGTGCTCTCATCTTTTTTTTCCTTCTGTCAATCTGTATGTTTATCTATTTCTTTAGATGCAATATTCCTCTATGAATGTTCAGCAAAATGATTGATATTGAAAATGAAATAATCGGTGATTGACAAACTGTCCTTTATCGACGTAAATAGACAGCTTCTCATTCACCGTCATATCCGCTATAGACTACCGGGCCTGGGATGATTTTGATCCCTTGTGGAGGTGGGTACACTGCAAAAAGTCCGGTGTTAAATATGAAACACCGAGCTGGTGTTAAATTTCCGGTGCTCATTCATGGTGTTAGATTAACACCTCTGGGTGTCATTTCAAAATATAAAATTGTTTTTTTGAATACTAGTAGTTTCTTAGGGACTGACTTTCTTGTTAATTCTGAACAAGACGATGAAGAATTTTCCGATAAAGTACTTGATTTTTGAAAAAATGTGTAAACACATTTACACCACAGTAACACCAGTTGGTGTGGTCTCCTATTGAAGCTGGACGGGTGTTATACCACTGAAATTAACACCACCAATATCAAATCAACACCATGCGGTGTCATTAATGAATTAACTCTAGCGCAGTGTCAAAAATATCACCAGCCACAGTGTCAAATTAACACCACGAAGTGCCAGGTGAACACTTTTTAACACCGTCACAATACATTTTCTACACCTGTGGGTGTGGTCCTCTATTGAAGCTTGATCGGTGTTAGATTTAACACCCATGGTGTTAAATCTAACACCGATGCTTTTACAGTGTACTGCTTACTAGTATTTCTTCACATTAACGATTTTTGCGTCGAGCTGTTTTCATTGCAGCTGATTGGCAAACTAGTCAGTTGAGTATCTGAATATAAGAATGACCCAAGTCCATGGAAGACCATTTCGAGTAAACTTTTTTTATTTGTCCAATAATATTATATTCAACTGTGATGGGAAGGCAACATTGTATATACAAATATTAGAACATATACTATTATGACAATTAACATTTACATTGATTGTGGAGAGGCCATTTTGTGTGATGGACTTGGGTCGTTCTTTGATTCATATACATGATATTCTGCTATAGAGATGAGAGAAGGACGAGAGAGGGAGCTATAATATGAATGTAAGAATGACCGAAGTCCTTCATTCTTACATTCGTAAAAGATTTATTAAACTCATTTATTTCAGGCACTTCCGGGGGTAATTGGGATTTATCATTTATACACAAGATGAGTCCATGCATAAGCTTCAATTTCCCATGTCAAACTGAATTTGGCCAAAAATTGGACTTGGGTCGTTCTTATATTCAGGTCTTCAATTGCTGTCTTTACCGTTCATCTGTACAGTACTGATAAGCATGAGATTCTCTGCCGCAAGCGTAAGGGTAGTTATTGAAAAGCAGTTATTGAAAAAAAAAAGCTTTTACATTTTGGTTCAGGAATGACATCATAATAGCCATCTTGAAAGACGCAGTCTTAAGAGAGAAAAATGAGAGGGAATAGTGATGAGAGACGCGCATGATTCATTTATGAATACATTCGACATCACTATGTGACAGGTAGTCAGTTTTCGATTCAGATATTGATAGTTTTTTATCGCGTTTCGAGAGCTCAGAATCAGTATCTAGCTGCCATCGTATCTTTTAAATTGTCTACGCGACAGGCCCTGGGGAGGTGTACATTTTGCGGGACGTTGTCCCGTCCCGATTGACTACAACACATTCCCGTAATGACAGGGCAATTTCCAAGGTAGACTTGCTCGTTCTTCACCGATATTGTGCAGTATTTGAAATTAGGGGTGCCATTTCGACGGCGGCACTGTATTTGGAGTAAAAGTAGCTCTGTTCTTGTGAATGGTTGATTGCAAAAACACACGTCTTCCTTATCTCTGAAAAAAAAAAAATCACAAACATTCCAATGACCATGCAAACCAAATACATGTAATTACGAAATTATATGAGTATTATCGCATATTTTTTTTTTACGTTCACCTTTACCGTGTTGTATCTCCCGTAATCAAGAAATCATTAAGGACTTGCGTATCATTATACGCTAAGTAATGTATTTTCTATCATAATTCCCCGGTTACTATAAATTGCCTTCAAATTTGGTCCAAATGCAAGTAAATCCATTAAACGCGAAATTTAGAAATCTCCGTATGCTTTGAACCAACCCAGGCAGATTACGTACATAATGGGATAACCGAGAAGAAGAAGAAACAGATGCAATTAAAAAAAAAAAAGGAGACACCCTAAATAATCCATATCGTTCTTCAAAGCGGTACAGCTTGGCCTTTAACTGTAGCATCGACGTAACACAGATACTGGTCCACAATTGTCGCAAGCTTGGAAGAAATGCGTTTGCCGACTCAACATCAGCTAATCACATGGTACTATTCCTTTTATCTGCGCTGTGTGTCGGGTTGAAGTTATAAATGTTTCGAAAATATATCGGAGATGGTTGGATCAAAAGAAGCGGTTTCTAGCCATTATTCTTGACCGTAGATTCATTGTTTACTTGCTATGTGGTATCATTAGAGATGTGTGTAGAAAAGAAGGCCTATAAATTCTTTCTCGCCCCAATCTTTATCCGGTGAAAAAGGATATTGGATATTCTCCATTTCTTTTTAAACATTAGTGGACCTAATTTCAGGTTTAACATCTGCCTTTCAGCTATAAAACGAAAAAATCTGTGTTTAATACTTCTTTTAACTGCTTCTGTGACTCATGTGCGATGTTTTTCCAACCTCTTCGATTTACAGCTTTCGCTGCAATGAAAACAAAAATACTTGTACCATCGAATTTGCTTCTCATCACTTACAATGCAGATGATAACGAAGAGTTTGTGGTTAGAAACTGAAATTTCTTTACACCCACCGAGACAGACATTTACCAGTTTGTCCATTTTTGTGTATACTAGATAGGTACTCTAGGCGGCAAGCATGGCAAGAAACGGAGAACAGCGATACCATTCATTCATTCATTCATTTATTCATTTATTCATTCATTCATTCATTCATTCATTCATTCATTCATTCATTCATTCATTCATTCATTCATTCATTCATGTTTTATTTTCTTTTCTAAACTATAAAGTACAAACGTCAAAATGATGGTATATTCTTGTACCATATGTCACATGATCAGTAGAAATACATATTGTTTCATTGATGGAAATGAAAATTGAGGGGCTGCTAAAAAGCGAGCTAAGCCTTCTTCTCCCTTTCCCCTTTTCTTAAACGAGCACAATGATCGAATGTGTCTTGCGTTTAATGATGTAGAACCTATTTCCCAGGCGAAATCATCTTATATGAACGCATCATTTCTTTTGATGGAGTGCATTAGCGAGAAAAAAATCACGACCGTGAAATAATCGAACGGATAGGCACGTTCACTCCCGTGCTGTAGGCTACACACCTTGTGACACCACTGTTATACACATAAACACGCACGCACGCACACACACACACACACACACACACATTCCAACGTTCACGCACACACACACACACACATTCCAACGTTCACGCACACACACACTAAAATGCGCCATACAGAATTAAATTATCATAATGCTATGTCAGAAAAAAAGAGTATTCCTGTCCTTCACTAAAAATGTAATATTTTTTTTTGTTACTATCGATCTATCGTTATTCCCTTTCCCTCCTTATCGTTGTGTTCGTGTGTTCGAGTTTTATCTGCCCTTGCAGTCCATCAAGTGTCCATCTGGATCACTTTAGTCCATATCTCCCTCTCTCACACTCATTCTTTCTCTCACTCATTCCGTCTATCTGTCTATTTACTTGTTAATCTACTTTTTTCTTTTCTTTTCTTTTTTTTGTCATTTTCACGCGACGTCGCCTCGAGAATTACATCGTCACATCGATCTGAATGTATCGTTAGAATGGTTGACGTTGGTCAATAGATTTGTTGGTGTTGAATCCGAGATCTTACGGAGGGGAACGTACGATTTTACTTCCACCTATGCTGATATTGATGTATTTTCAAAGGAAGAAAGAGAAGAAAAATGCATATCGTAGCCCAAAAGGGTCTAAAGAGGGATCATTCAATAGCTATCTGTCAAATTGTCTGTGATCTATCAAATGACAGAAATGGAACGAGTATTTCTTTTTTGTTTTGTTTAATCTGTGCCTTCTCCTCCGTTGGCTTGGTCTCCAGGATGTCCACACTGGAAAAGGACGACTCGAGCCCCACACTGTTCGCATGTGTGGCGTCCTTTTATGCGTCTTTGCCTACCATGGCGACCTCTTTACTTTCGGGACCATTCCATCTTATCTCCGTTCATCCGAATCCCTTTCCTCTCCCTTTCTGCCACAATCTCATGGCCGGCGCCACGTTTTCATCTTTTTTTTTTTTTTATTGGGGGGGGGGGGGGGAGGGGGGGAGGGGCAGTTCATATTTCTGGTGCCACTTCCAGGTTTCCTCTGCTGAAAAGCAAGGCCTTCAGCGCAACTTTCTGCTGCCACTTCCGGGTTTTTTTCAACTGACAAGCAGCTTTTCTCTACCCTGCCTTCCCTCCCTCTTTTTTCTTCCTTCGTCCCCTGCTCTTCTACCCTCCGTCTCCCTCTCTTCCTTCTTCCCTTCCTCCCTTGCCTCCCCCCTCTCTCCTTACCCTGTCTCTTTTTCGTTCTCTTCCTCCCAAATATGCGCCTTTCTCCCTCGTGTGTCCCCTGTCCGCCTGAAATAAAATTCTCCGGCCAACGCGCATAATCGCTTAAAAGCGTGAATAGAATGCTTGTATAATATCTGATTATCCAATATTGTATTTATTCTTGGCCAGTATCTTGTGTAATTATGCCTATAAACTGCACGAACGAGCATTTACCGCCAACACCTTGCAAGTAAAATGTGAGCAAACTCGTCTTTGTGACCATTTGCTCGATTCTTACCTTATTAATCATCCGCACGGCTCAAATGGCCAGTTTATAAAAGCAGCGTTATGATTATCGGCGTATGAACAGTGGACTATAACCGAATGCAAAGTGGTAAAGTAATGAACACAACCATAATCATTTCGCACCATTATCCTCGAAATGCCCATTGCGGGGGATATATGCGGCCTTCAAATATTTGACGCCACGCCTGAAATAATTACTTTAGGCGAGTGCTAATAAAGGTAGTTTGCCATCAACTGAGCCCAAAATGACTCTGGTAGTTTCGTGAAATTGCGGTTTTCACCTGGCCTCGTGTGATGAAACTACTAACGAAATGTCTCGTTAGCGGAACATAATGGCGAAATTATGCCTATTTTTACGCTCAGATGGTGGGTTCAACCAGCGTGATGGTTAAAAGTAATTAGTTGCAGAAGGGATGATCACAACATACAAGGATATACGCAGAGACACACACACACACACACACACACACACACACACACACACACACACACACACGCTAACACACACATACACACAGAGAGTTGGTTTTATGGGAAGCTCTTCTGCAATGATGACTTCCAGCATATTGCGGTTTCATGTTTCATGGAGCTTAAAAAAAGGTATAGTTCTGGGAAATCGGTCAAAAAAAAAAAAGGACAACATAACAGGTATTATGTACCATTTTTTCGGATAAAACAAAAACCCAGCTTTTGTGTTTCAATATAGTTGTAAAATGTGAGTTAGGGATAGAAACAACCAATGTAAGAATTTGAATCAGTATAGTCAGTGTTAAGTATTGCTAAATATGTCAGATGTGAACAATAGTTATAATAGAACTGTTTCTATAGACTAAACCGTCTATACAGTTATGGATAATTGGGAAAATAGTGATATCTCCATATATTTTTTAGGCGTTATTGCGAAATTTGTATATGGTAGGATGTTTTGTGACACAACTGACCAACACATATATCAAATGTGATATCTCGCACATTTTCTTTGAAGTACAACAACATAATTGTGTGAGCAAAGTGCGTGATACAATGGATAAAGGTCGTCACGTACATAACTGATGCGACGTTGGTTTGATATCAATTTTCACTTCTGGATGAATTATGCTAACATTACTATTAAAATGTTGAAGAATTTAAGGTGATGCGAGACCTGGTTTAATGGCACTTAAATAGTCAGTTGTGTGCATGTGTGTGTGTCTGTGTGTCTGTGCACATTCATAATTTGTATGCACAGCTTTGTCAATCACACTTTGATAATAATGTGATGTCATTATGCATTATGAGACATGATATTTCTGTTTTCATTTCTGTTATGCTGCATAACGAGAACCAAAAAGAACCCCCCCCAAAAAAAAAAAAAAAAAAAATCTTGAAAGATTGCCAATCTAATGCCTGACTTTAGAGCGTAATTCGCAAACGAAAAGGTTGAACCTTTTTTAAGCGATCACAAATAATGATTTCACTTTACATTATAGAAACCATCTACCAAAAAGGCTGCAATTGCAATTGTTTTAATGGAAAGGGGGGAAAAGGAGAAGGGTAGTTTGGGAGACTGGAGATTTTTCAGATATAAGCTATGCGTGCTTAGCTTCCTAGGGACCTTGATGGGACCTTTTACGTTTGCAATACATCTTAGTTACTCAAATGAGACCGGTTACCACTGAAGAAATGAGCCGAAGTGTGACGTTGATGGCATCGGAGACATGGTCCATTGGAGACAGTGTTAAGCCAAGGAGATGATCTGAAGCCCATCTCCCATATTTTCCGCTCTGTCTCTTTTTCTGTCTCCATCTCTCTTTCTCTTTCTGTTCTTTTTCTTTTCCTCTCTCATCTTTGCTCAGAATTTGGCATGTTCGTTCCGACGGTCTACGAGGGGAGCATACCGCAAAAAAAGTAATCATAAAAATCTGAACCGATGAAGGGAAAAATGGATATGAGAGCTAAGCAATCAGTGCGAGCGAGGGGATTCGTGAAAAGTAAATAGCTCCACACTCTCGCCCTGGCCCCAGAAGACGACACGGCTCTTTCCCCTCGCCACTCGAGAGGTGTGAGGTTTCCCGCCGCCGAGCCGACGGAGCGGCACGTCGCTGTACGGTGTCCCGGATGAAGGGGACGTGGGTAATGATAGGTGACCGTGCGACTTTTAGTTTGCAAGGGAGAAAAGACGAAGAATGCCTCTTCATCGAGAACCTCTCGTAAAATACTCCAACGGTAATAGTACAGTGGATGACGCTTAAAGGTCAACTTCACTCCGCGTGCAAGATGCCTCTTATTATCAATATTTGCATGATCATGATCATCATCATCACATCATACTTTTGTTCTTTTTATTACTAAAATACTACCCCTAGTACGATCATTCTATATCCAGTCCCAGATCATTGCTACATGCAAAAGGTAAGAAACGTTCAAATCTGCTATGTTTTCGTGTTGTGTGTAATTAAAAGCGGCGTCGGGAAAAAGAATTAGGGTAGCGTAAAGCATGTCTTCTACAGACCGCACTCTGAAGCCCTGTTCAATACATATCCAACTATATACATACATACATAATAATACAGCGTTCATACATACTTGCAACATAATATACATACATACAGTAGTACATACACGTGTACGTAAATGGGCGAGGAAAGGTCATGCGAGGAAAGTAATAGCTTTAAGAATTTTAAGGAAAGAAGGGCTCTGAATCATATTGCTCTGGATACCTAACTCTTTGCCTCATTGTAGAGAGGAGGTTGAATTGACATGCAAGTGTATAGGCGAGTATTTTCATGCATACACATTGTCGCTAGTCAGAGAAACCTATAAATCTAATTGAAAATTCTAATGCAGCGATGAGCGAAGGCCGATAATGAAATATTTATTAAACAAGTATATCAAACATGAAATATGAAATCATATGAATATGAAATGCGCCATAGACCGATTTAGCGATATTAGCGCATTGTGCAAAAGGGACCGTCGTGTAGGGTTGATAGAAAATATACGTGATTAAGCTGCTCGATTCCTTTACTTTGACAACAACAACAACAACAACAAAAGAACAAGAAAACAAAAACCGGAACGCATCACATGAAACTGATACCGTCCAGATTGGTCATTGGTAGTAATATAACAAGCCAACACAGAGCCGGTGATTTGGCTCAGTCGGTAGCGCGTCTGCTTCCAGATCCAGGACCCGGGTTCGATTCCCGAGTCTTTAACTGAGTAATGTTGTATGTAATCATACCGTCCCCTCTAGACACTTTGTCCCTTGGATAGGGAAAACACTTTGTCCCTTGATCGGATAAGACATAAAATATAGGTTCCATATGTGACATGCACATAAAAGACCCCGCTTCGTTCTTTATAATAAAGAGCAGGGTGTTTAACCCGGTGAAGTGGTCCCATCTCACATCCAACCGGATCCCATGGAAGACCAGCTTGTGGAGCTGAATATGGGCTTATCCAGCCATCTTCTCAGATGGAAAATGAAAGAAACATCAGCCTTCTTCACTGTGATGGGATACGATAAATAGAGGAATGTCTATCAGTATTACATTTCTCCATTTAGGAGGATATCCGCCAATAGGGGACTTTGAACAGCTGTACCAGCTTTTGCTGTCCAGTCTCAAATATTTATATCCGTACTAGTACAGAACTGGCCTCATCAAGGACTATTGTCTGGTCCATCATGTCCATGTTCATAATTCAGTAGCAATTAATTATAGTCTTACTTACTCAGGGAAGCCTTTTTCAGTGTTAACACTATTCCTCCAGAGAGCCCTGTCATTATTAATACCCCAGCATTGTCGCGATTGTCGAATACTCAGTACACCCGAGTGTAAACGGGCATCGTGATGAAACATTTTGTCCGAGGACGTCAAGAGGGCTCGAACTTTGCGACCTCTCCGTTTCAAAGTCAAGAGTCTTATCCACTCGTATGGATGGATCACAGTGCCCCCAATCCCAACTAATATGACGCTGGTTTTGCTTAGAGGTAGTTGGTAGTGATCAGGGAATAGCTCATAGTGCCCCACCCCAAATATTATAACGCTGAGTTTTGCTTAGAGGTAGTGATTACGGAAGGAGGGAAAAAAGACAGGAGAAGTAGAGAAAGATAGGGAAGAAGGACTAAGCTGAAGTGATAGAAGAAAAGATTAAAATGGAGAATGCAAAAAATGAGAGTAGAGAGAAGGTAGAGAGGAGGGTTGGGGGAAAGAAGAGCTTGAAATAGATAAAGACAAGGTCCTGAAGGTTGGCAACAATTGGAGACAAAGGTGTCAACACTTTGGAGCTGGTGAAGAGGGCGATGTATGGCGAATCCTTGGCCCAACGTGTGCCGATGCATCTCCGTTGCCATGGTGCCTCTCAACACTGCCGCTCTCATCCTTCATCACGCCGTCATCCACGGGAGGAGCCGGGGGAGCTGTGCATATTTGATGTGACCTCTTTATTATTCATGGATACAGCGATGAATGAAAGACGCGCCAACACTTTCTCGACATCCTTACGAGTCAATTATATATCATACAGATTGATAAAGTCGAGGTACATTTTTGGCAAGAGTGCCGGCGTGCGTTCATCAATATTAAATTTGGAGCAACTTTTAAAGACTTCACAATATATGCCAGGTGTTTAACCGCGTTCAGGATTCATGTCCATGAACGCTGTTTTCTTCTGAGATTTGTCCTGTCGCGTTAGTGGATATCTGATTCCAAAATCAAACAAAATAAAGCAATCGAATTTCAATGAAACTTGAAATAATGGTAATAAATCGCTGCTAGAGGTCACTGTGCAAGCACTCAACAGACTCCTCGAGCAGAAACGGAAATTAGTTCCTATTTTTGTCCTCATGGATCAGAGATACCAGATGGTACACCTGAATGTGTCACTCTAAAATTTATGAATCGGAATTCTATTCTGAGATAAACGTACAATAGGGGGATTGAGCCATGTGTCTATTCACAGTGAACCGAAAATATCAATATGGCACACCATACAAAATGATTTAATACCAGTACAAAAGGTTCGAAAACATATCATTATATCACCTGGCCATGCCTAGTTGAAGAGTTCTACTTGTGTACTACTCCACCGCATCTGTTCAACCAAATTGACCTATTATCTAATGGGTATATCTAGCTAGGAAAGGAGTCTAGTAATATTTCTAACGTGTCTAATGTACGCATGCTTCTACTGTATAAGATGATCTACTGTTAAAGCATTTCCCTCACGTGTGTTGTATTATATAGTTACGGCATTTTTCTATTTGTTAGCGAAAACACCCAAGTCTGAGTCAATCTGCTTTATTAGTCATTGGGTTTATTGTTGTTATTTTTGGTGTTCGTTTTGTTGCCAAAGAAGATGCATTGTTCTCATGTAATCTTAAGAGGGGAATATACTCCAAATATATGATATAATATGTGCATTGAATAAATGCAGCAATGTTAGCAGAAGACATTAGTGAAATTTGAGGAAAATCGCACAATCCCTTCAAAAGCTATGAGGTTAAGTATTAAACACGAAACGTTTCGGTGCTTTAGATTCAAAGATTCTAGATTCAAATTTATTTTTACTTCCCTCAAAAAAAAATAAATATATATATAAACAATGTATATGCACAGGATATTTGTAATAATTGCAGAATGTGATTTAACAAAGTATACATACTGTATGAAAATGAGTATAGTCAGTCTTCTTTATAAAGAAGGCTGCAAAAGTTCGTTGCGTCACAGTAAGATAACAACATCCAGAGAATATAAAGAGAATTCCGCAAAATTAATTTTTGTGAAGTTTATAGGACATATACGTCCCTCTAACTGACATTGTTCCTCTCGCCTTCTGAAAGAGGTATTAAAATCAAGTTCCACATGTAGACCTACGTGGTCTTCTGGATATCCAGCGATGAACATCAAATGGATCGACTAAAACTTAAAAAAAATCACAACTTTTGAAAGGATTGTCCGATTTCCCTCAAATCCCCAAATATTCATGTTTGTATAATATATAGTGTATTCCTCTTTATGAATCCGTTACGTGTGCTGAACGTGTCTACTAAGGTTTAAGAATGGTCCACATACTACATTGGTTGGTGTATTCTTTTCCTTCCCCACACCTACTCACACATACACACACGCACACACCCACCCACACGCACACACACACACATAGACTTTACACACAAGACATTAACATTTCATCCCCAAGGGAAGAAGTCCTTGTAGTGCAAAACCAAAATAATCGTCCTCTGAAAGTTCAGAGGTGACATCGGCCATATTGCTGTGATCACTGAAGCGGAATGAGCAATGCCTGAGTTCCGTCTTCCTGCCCTTTTATGTCGTCATTGCAAGCTCCTGTATCAGAATTTACGTTGGCCACACAAAGTTATATCAGTATTGTGCTAGGAATGTATTTGTCCACTATAGTACTACTTTGGTGAAACCAATTTGATTGAACAATTCCTGTGTCTTTGCCGTTTGTCAGAGTTTATATTACGCTCTCTTGGTTTTGTGCTGGACACAGATTAACAAGTGATAAGGCATAATACTATAGTCTCTATGAAACTGGATGTATCATATGCATAAATGAGCAAATCAATATATGGCTCAAAACTAAACTTTTCTTCTCTGGTGGCCCTTTGCCAGTAAAATCTTTAGATTTCAAATTTTGGTAGCCCACTGGAAAAGAAAAAATAAAACGAAACATAACAATCCATTTTGAATCAAAGTTGCGGATAGTGCTACATGTACCAAAATATTACCTTAATGGAAATTTTGTGGCCCGACATAAATCTTCAGTGGTCTCGGCCCACCGGGCTCCCGTAAATTTCGAGCCTTAGCGGATATATAATGTTCTTAATTATATGACTGAACATATTACATTTACCTGCACTCGGCAGCGAGCAAATATCATCTTTTTGCTTGTATGGTATAGACTGTCGAAGAAAACAAACACGCTTCGTGGCATAAAGAATTATTAGTTCTCGCTTTTCAAGACAGCGCGGTAAATGACGACCATAAATCTTCGACGAACGCGATTAGCATCATGGGAAATGCGAGAAGCATCATGGGAAAAATCAGTATGACACACCAAATCAGGTTGAAAGGAGAAAGGCGGGTTTAGACAAATAAAAAGGAAGAAAGAAATCGCGTATTGGTGGAGTTTTGTTTGCCTTCCCCCAAACGGCCCCTCGGGACTGCCTCGTCGTGCATTTGTTGTTCATGACCGGAATTGAGGTCTATCAGCAGTAGACGTGTCAAGAGTCGCGCCTCCTCTTGGCGCGTGTTGGTGTTGAGTAGGCGGGCTTGGATGGATGGTAAATCTGGAAAGTATGTGTTATTGGTTGTTTTGTTTTCGGTGATTTTCATCTAATCTACACTAAACTTTATCTCCTTCATCATTCCTTTCGACCGGCCTTTTATTTATAGTCAGTAATACAGTGCACTCTAGTTTTAACGAACACACTTTCAACGAAATTTTGGATATAACGAAATAAAAATTCAGGTCCCAATGTATTATCATCTTTTCAAGTACTTCAGTTCGGATATAACGAAATTTCGGTATAAACGAAATATAACTGCCGGTCCCGAGGAATTTAAAACGGGAGTGAGTCGCGCCTGGTTGGTGTGGTTTATGTGTGTGTGTGTGTGAGGGAGAGAGGGTCTTTGTGTGGTCCACGTGTATGGTGTATAGGTAATATGTTTAAAACTTAATTCTTGTGGAAGGCACAAATGGAAACGCGTATGCCTATCTGAAATTGCAAGGCACTCTGATTATTAGAGAAAGGATTTAACTGGCAAATAATATAGACAAAATAGCAGACATCTTCTTCAAGCGATAAACGCAGACACTATCATCACAGTAACTGTTCCGCACTGAGAGAATGTGTCTTGGCAAATTCTTACACTGTATAGGTCTTCGTACCCGCATTTTGGTATTCTGTCCATAGTACAATGCGCTTGTCCCTATATTGATAAAAAGGGGGATAACATTGACATTCGCTGGTAGAGGGACAAGGAAGGCGGAAGAGTGAAAGCCATGTTTGCAACTTACGAGTAAAAATTGACGGATCTGTTGGCCGGCGTTTTGCGCTCGTTTCTGGGCAGGCAGCTTTCGGCCGGAAAGCCCCCACCGTTTATCAACAAGCCGCACCAAGGGCAACGTCTCTCGGCTAGACCCTCTCGCGCCCGCCTCCGCAAAATGCTATTGGCACTGTATGCAAAGAGGTTGCGGTGGTACCGAAAGGATTAAATGGAAAATATCCCCGTCACTATCACTTACACCACATAATGGTGTGTCTATGTCGTATTCGCATTATCATCGGCATTGTCCGTGAGGCTCGGAGCAGCTGCGTCTTTTGACTCTGCATTTTCGACAGGAAAATGTAGTTCATGCCACGTCACACTTAATTTTCGACTTAGCACACGGATTCGAACAAACGAAAATACAATAGTTTACACGGCCCCACTCTACCCGACCCTCAAAATAAATCAATAATTGATAGATTCATAAGTAGGTAAACGAATAGATTAATACATGAATTATTAATGATAATGTATTGAATATGAATTGTGTATGCTGCTGCTGCTAACGTTAATATACTTGAATCTTTTTCTTGTTCTTTCAGGTTCTAAAGGTTGTGGAAAGGTTAATTTGCAAAGACTACCAGAAACAGAAAAAATATTTTCTTTATTTAAATGTATCCTCTGAAGTAGTAATTGTACTTTCAAAACCAGTATAAATGCTCTACGTTATGAGCCAGTACGAGCAGTATACACTCTCAAGACAAAGAAAAAAAAATCTACAAAAGTTACAAACAGATAAACACACACACATACACATACACGCACATTTTACATACTAGTACTCTCTCACACACATACACACGGAGATCCTCTCGTATCTTAATATCGTTAAAGAACAAGTCCACCTTCAAAGACATGTGGATTGAGTGAATGCAGCAATAATTAGTAGAAAAGAAAATACTGTATAAAGAAAATTCAACATATTTGCACTTTTCTCGCATGATGAAAGAACACTTGACATGCCTCTTTCAGAAGGCAGAGGGAATGATATTACCTTCAACATAATAAGTCGAGGAAATGTGTAGGCCTGCTTTTTTTCAAAAAATAAAATTTTGAGAAATTCTCTTTATATTTTCCCTATATCGTTCTACGCATGTGACATCATACACTGTAATAGTCTTCTCATCAAGAAGTAACTGCGCAGATACTTTCAAAATTCATAAGTTTTGAACGAATTTTCAGATTTTCCCCAAACTCTCACTGATGTGTTCTACTACTAACATTGCCGCATTCACTGAGGGGAAGGTGACCTTGTCCTTTAAGGACTCTCCACTTCGCATCCTTGAAGAAACTAGTTCACTTCTACACCCTCATGCACATAATACAATAATCCCCTCTCCCCCCTCCACACACACACGAACTAATGCAAACGCACAAACAAACAAAGAAGCAAACAAACAAGCAAATGCTATTCCATGAGCTCAACTGAAAATGACGGGGATGATTCCCCAAGCTGCCGTCTTCGCGGTCGTTGCTCGAGCTTTGACTAGTTAGATCCCACGCGTTTCATTAGTCTCTGGAGAATTCGTGATTACAGCAACTGTAATACATATATTTATAAAAATGGCATATTGTTTGTTGTAGGATGAATTTCTCCGAAATAGGTCAGGACCTGACCACAACCCAAAGCTATACGTAAGATGCTTTACTTGATACCTCTTTGGGTGATCATAGTGGCGCTCTTTTTACCCGCAACTTTCTTTACCTGTCAAACCAACCAACCATCGCAACGCGTCGGTGGACAGTGATAAATGCATAAATGCATGTACATGGTACATAAAATCCATCGACACGCTTATGGTCTTGAAATAAGAGCTTGATTTACTGCAATGACCTGGCGGGCCTACATGTCCAGCTGAAGGTTTTGTGGATTTGTTTGTAACACACCACATCAAATCTGCATGGTGTATTCTAGCCAAAAAAAAAAAAATAAATAAATAAATAAAAAAAAATGGCGACCACGTAAACGCATCAACTTCTCCTTGGCGTCTATAAGCTGAGAAATGGCGACAGGTTTGAAATGGCGCCTGGCGAGGGTTGTGGTGGGATTGTGTGCATGTACACTATGCGAATCATGAGATGTATCTGCGCGTGTTATGACGTTAAGGTCCTTAAACAATTCTTGCCTTTTACGTAGTTCCTACAGTGAATATACTGTGCAAGTGGTAAGAACCCCTAATTGTCGTTTTGACAAACTTTCCATTGTCGCTGAATATTACATAACAATAATACGTAAACCTCACAACTCAAACTATTCTGGTTTTATGCAGTCAAAGGGTATGCTAATCCAAACTTTTCGCCGCTACTGGCATCTTCAAAATGATTGTACCATCTTAAGTCTTGTCCTACTTGCCGCTTGGTGGTGGATATTCAAGCTATGCCAAGGTGTCGGAATATTGAATTATAGATATCAACCGTGTAATAAAACAAACAAGAAACCAAAGTTTTCCCTTCGGGAAACCAATTGGGTCATCTTCGTTTCATCTCTGCCGGCGTGGCCCGACTTCAACGCCGGCGTGGACCCGATCTTCTTTTTGGTGGGTGACGTTGACCGAAAAAACAAGGACGCAAGATCACAATAAGAAACCCCCAGCGACCTCATGGAAATAATAATTGTCTGGTTTTCCTGTTACCATTTGGTGGTGTTTTTCTCATCGCTGGGAAAAGAAGAAGGGAACATGGCGGTAAGCTAACAAAAGTTGGCGTGCACCTGATACCTCTGTCGATGGAGAATGGTTGAGTTTAGCCTAGGGGAGGGGTAGGGGTCTGGACGGAGAGGGGATGCAATCGGTATCAGAGTATGAGGCAAAAGATTTAGAGAGAATATCAACATGATTTTTTACTTGCTCTGTCTTCCAGTACGCATTATTGAATTTATTTACATCATTTATTTACACATCTGTTTTCTGAACCGTATTTTTTTGATCGTCCAGCAATCATACTGAAATTTATTTGTCAACTCAAAATTTCTTCATGAATGTATTCCACACACTCAAACAATCAGCCGACGCCCTTTGTGTCATTTGAGTATTTGCCACGCTAATGCTAGAGTCACACACGGCCGGGTCACAAAACGGATTTGATCCGGGTGAAAATGAGCCGGATTAGTCCCGGAATGAATGGTAATTTATGCTACAGTTCACACGCGGCCGGATTTCGAACCGGGTCCATAAGGAATTAAAATCGCATCGACCCGTATTAATTCCTTATCAACCCGGTTTGCCCCGTATTGACCCGTATCGAACGGTATAAAAATCCACTTTAAATCCTTAACTGAATCCTTTTCGATACCTATCGACCCGTGTCAACCCGATTCGACCCTTACATGACCCGAATGTAAACCTTGTCATCATCCGTTGCATGAAGGCAATGCGGTATACGGTAAGGGTCCATACGGTTTTACGCTGCGGGTTGCAGCAGGTCGATACGATACGGTTTTAATTCCTTATGGACCCGGTACGAAATCCGGCCGTGTGTGACTCTAGCATGATACTGTAGGAGTTAGGCCATTTGCTCTTTTCATACTTTTTTTTTCTCAAGATATCTTTTCAAGATCGAAGATGTTGCCAACAGTTTGCTGCCTTGTAGATGTTGCAAAACCATCAACAGCATCATCTGCAAAATCGACATTCACCACTTAGCAGCACACACGGGCACAGCCATGTGTTTTAGTAGTCTGCCCAACAGATGTAGGTCGGTTCTGGTAGAGCGCTTTGTAGTAATCTCCCAAGCACCAGGGCAGTTGATTAGGCGTGATCCACGCTTCGGGGAGAGATCGAGACAAGACACATGAAAATGTGTAAAGCATCATGATTGATGAAGAGAACGGTCTTGTGAAATGAGTTTTTTTTTTTTTTTCGTTATTATTCATGTCTATGTTTGTATCTAACGTAAACGTTGAATTTGTCTGTAATCCCAACGATTCTTTTAAAGTC
Organism: Diadema setosum; assembly: GCF_964275005.1. NCBI lineage: Eukaryota > Metazoa > Echinodermata > Echinoidea > Diadematoida > Diadematidae > Diadema > Diadema setosum. The sequence continues at coordinate 33,733,928 of NC_092700.1, read as the reverse complement.
AGACAATTCATCAACCGTTCTTAAATTTGAACGTTAATAAGTCAATAAACCATCACTTTAGTTATATAAGAAACGTCTTGTTTTCATAAATTATTTTCCATAAAAAAAACACCAGGAAAATAAAACAACCACATGATAGTGGAACGTGGCAAACATTATCTCCTCCATCCTTCCGCTGTCTGTTCGCTCTACTCCTGGCGTCAAGTATAATATGTTTCGGGGCTATGATGGTCTGGTTCTTTTCAGACCCTCAAGCTTGTAGCGCATTATTTACGCACCCAATTATCCCCCAAAAAGTACAGACATCCGTTTCATTGCGGGAGAAGCACATTCCTTTAATTACTATGATGCACCCCATTCTTTCTCTAAATATATACATGTGAATCTTGTCTATTCTATCCCATTTTCCAACCAATTTTCTTAACACCCAGACATTGTCTCCAACTGTCCCAAATTGTCTAAAATGTGCGAATTCAAAAGGAGATAAATGGTGAAGGCAGAGGCTCTGTTATTCTACACGAGAGGAAAGGCTTTTGTCCGTGAAAACGAAGAAAAAGGGCAGAATTTCAGTGAACATTTCAGTAAGCCCTTCAGGGGAACACTCAAGTGAAATTTGCCAACTTTAAGCTTGTTTTGATCATGTGGATGTCGATGAGTCATCAAACATTGGGTCCGCGAGTATATCTCAAGGTCATCATCGTCGTCATGAACAGTGACGTCATCAACGGACCCTATTATATCGTGCTTTTGTACGTGAATAAATTCACTGTCCCTTGATGGATATTGTTTTATTTTGTTCTTCATTTTTTGGCTGCCATTTCTCCCCGGCACATGAAAAAAAAAAAAAAAATTGATATAATCTTTAAAGATGATCAAGAAAATACAAGTAACAAACACAATTGGTTGTCTCGTGAAAACAAAACAATAGCAGTATCAAAATGAAATTTAAAGAGGCACAGATCATGTCATAGTCACGTGACCTCGAATGCTACGTCACAATGGCCCACAGGAGAACGCGTCGGATAGAATGATCCTATTTCCCCCTGGTTATATCGTATAAAGTGTATATTAGCACTGTTCACGAAGTGCAGTGACCCTTCCTTTTCATTACCCTTGGACAAAAAGCGTTGCCAGACACCCATCTGTGCCCATTTTGATTTGGAAATCCTCTCCCTCTTCCGAATATTTAGAGTAACTTTTGGTCTTTTGAAATGTGATGCCAATTTAGAAAAAAAAATGATGATATGAATGATTGAGGGGCTTATGATTTTTTTCCTTTTTTTACGACAGAAGCAAGCAATAATATTATACTTGAACAATGTTTACCAGTTGGAGCGTAAAGGGAAATCTGACACGAAGATTTAACGGCATTCACTTTAAAATGTTTTGTGAACTTCAAAAGTTTTACATGTAAACACACCCACACACACACACACACACACAAATACACGCATACATATGTATATAATATATGTGTGTGTGTATATACATATATATATATATATATATATATATATATATATATATACATATATATATATATATATATATATATATATGTATATACATATATATATATATATATATATATATACATATATATATATATATATATATATATATGTATATACATATATATATATATATATATATATATATATGTATATACATATATATATATATATATATATATGTATATACATATATATATATATATATATATATATATATATGTATATACATATATATATATATATATATATATATATATATATACATATATATATATATATATATATATATGTATATACATATATATATATATATATATATATATATATACATATATATATATATATATATATATATATATATATACATATATATATATATATATATATATATATATATATATATATATATATATATAATTTACCTTGGGCGCACGGAGACCGCTATCGACTATAACGCTCTGCTATATATAAGCATAGAGCTCTTTTTTCCTGAATCCTTTACAAACTCTTCGCACTTATATATCTATATATATATATATATATATATATTCTCATTTATTTATTCATCTATTCATATAGTAGCTGGATAGATATACATATGCATATAGATACAAATATACACATTTTGATTATACTATAAAAAGAGAGGAGAGAGAACCAGAGAAAGCTCTTCCCATTACCCAGCCAGTGGACATCAATACTGAGTAGCTACTATATTTTTTGTCTACAAGGCAGTGCAGTACGACGACGCGTTCAAAGAATACCGGTCACCGATCGCTGGAGACCTGCAGCTCAATTTAAGCGTGGAAATTCGAAGGGATTGAAGCGACGGGTATCCCCCTGCGATATTTCCGTCCTCCCAAACCATGCATAAAAAACGTATACATGATCAGAGCTTGAATGCCATCACACACACAGATGATGAGTAGGGAATAAGCACATTTTGATTAGATTAAAATGAGACTAACAACAATGTTTAGATTGCATTTTTTATTTTTATTTTTTTTTGTGAAGTACGTGCAGAGAAGTATGGCAAATGGATAGTACATATTCACCAATTCAGGCAATGACCTAATGTAATGGGAGAGTCGAAGGCATATACAAACATCCACAAAATAAACCGATATGGTGCATGATATTTAAAGGGAACTATAGTTTTGGTTAAGACCTAATTTCAGGTTTCTAACAAAAAAGAGCGATTCTGATAAGTGTGGGTCCCACGCTTTATTACGATCGCTTTGTTTTACTTTGTTTTTGGATGTTTCAGTCATTCCAAACCCGATTTTCATCAAATAAACTTTGAATTCCTCCTAAAATGGTATGCTCTGTTCTATATCATAAGTGTTTTCTTGGTATTTCGCAAAATGTTAAAATCCCAATTCTCATCCCCACCAATACTGTACCATCCCTTTAAAGCACCGAAATCGATATGCCAGTGCAATCTATGTGACTTGACGTGCTATAAAATGTTTTCTCGTTGGGTGTTTGTGTCTTGTTTGCGTTGTTTTCAGGGCAGGTAGCCATGTTCGTATGCATATCGCGAGCATTTCAGAACGATAGACTCTGGATGTAGCTGAGCATGCTGTGTAGTTTTATTTCCCTATAAACAATGAACGTTCAATCATTAACGTTATATTGTACGCTGACAAACAAAAATGGATATTTACCATTTATGGCTCGACTCGAGGACGCCAGGACAGTCGACATTTTCATCCGTCATCGTCTATGCTTGTGTGTATGTGTGTGTGCGTGTGTGTGTGTGTGAGTGTGCATTTATGGGTGAGTACGAAAATTTAGGTTTGATGTTAAGATTCATGGTTTGTTCATGTCCACAGTAAATTCTTAGGTCTACAAACGGGTTATTTTTAGCACAGTTGAAAAGGGAAATCCAGTCCACGTTAATCTGATAAGAAAGAGTAAGATATTGCAAGTTCAGCGGCATAGTTTTGATCAAAATCGGGTGAAAAACAAAGAAGTTCTGACATTTTGAAGATTCGCTAATTCTTCAGGGAACAGTTCTTGAACGGTCAGTATGAATATGCAAAAGGTGAAGTCAGCATGACATACCCTCGCAACTTGCCATATAGTTTGGACATAAAATTTCAAAATTTCCAGTTCTTCACTCAAACGCAATTATGCCAGCGGCTGTTATGGATGACTATTCTGAAGTTATTCAGCCAGGAACAGCATCATGTTTCAGACTTCAATGACAGAAACATTGAATTTTCGTCATTTCTTTGTACACGATCAATGGATTGTGAGGGTATGGCATGGTTAACTCACTCATTTGCATATTCATATCCACTGTACAAGAACTGCTTTGCAGAAATTTTCAAAACTTCAAAATGTCATAACTTCCTTATTTTTCATCTGATTTCAGTCAATTTTTTTACTTAAACTCGTAAGATATAACTTTTTTTTTTCATCAGACTAACTACATCTTATTTAGACTGGATTTCCCCTTTAAGGCAGGAATGGATGACAACCAGATGTTACATCATCTTTTGTTTTTTTCTCGCACATTATGCAAAATTAAAATACACTATTTAATTCAATTCAAAGGTTTTATTTTCACTTCTTTCAACTGAATGTACAAAAAGTATAAATTCGACATGCATTTGAAGGAATGATACATAGATAGCAAAAAATAACATGTATTTGTCAAAAGTCATTACAAAGTTTGTCAAAAGTCATTACTATGCCTAGGGGACGTAAAATTAGTCAGTGCTGTTTGGATAACTGACTCTTATAGATGAAAGAACAAGAAATGCACATAATGAAGTTCTACAAGTGAAATTTCAGAATTGTCAAATTTGCAAATATCATGAAGTTCTACAAGTGAAATTTCAGAATTGTCAAGTTTGCAAATATTATGAAGTCTTACTTCAGATTTGGTTATTATGATAATTTTACAGCTGTAAAAAATGGGTCTTAGCAGATGATGCATAGATGTTTCTGGTATCAATTTAATGCTTGTAAAAGTCTTATTCTCCTTTTTCATTACTATTTGACCTATACCTCTGCGAACTCCATAGTATACACAGGGTGGTCCACGAGGGGTTTCAGCATGTCGATGCAACATGCTCAAATTCTTGTGAAACATCCTCAAAAGCCAGCAACATGGTGTGCAACATCCTCAAAAACTGGCAACAATTTCAAAATAAAACGTATTCAAACATGTGAAGTACATGTGCAAAACATATGAAACATCTATATAACTTCCTGGTACTTAGATATTTATGTACAAGAAGGAGAACATTGAATGTAAGCAGCACAAAGAGAGATAAGCTGCAGAATATCGCATACATGTACTACGTGCTCATGATGTGCGCTCCGAGCACATACAATTTCTGCAATATTCTCAGATTCTGAGCTTGCAACATGCTCAAATTTGAAGTTGCGGACCACCCTGATACTTATATTTTTCTTTGTTGAAAATACAGGACTTTGTTTTTGATCTCCGCTCAGTTATGCTCGCAATCCTGATGTATTGAAAAGGATGTTGCTTTACCTTTTTTTTTTTTATTTCGCAGATTTTTTTTTTTCTATTTCGCAGAATGTATGCGTTTGTTTTCTTGGTAATTATAAACATAAACATGACTTTGTCTTTTGTTTATATTATTCAAATGCATGTACGATTGCAGTTATTACGTTGTGTATTTTATGAAATAAGAATATGGACATAAAGCACGAACGTAAAGCTTGAATTGAATTAAATTAAAACTGAATGACGGATTCATCATTGCAACTGATCATTAATTCGCCGTTTGCATTAAAATGTTGTGCCTTAGAACGTGTGTGCGTGTGGGTGTGCGTGAGTGTGTATGTATTTTATGACTTTATTAACATAAGTGTATCGCATGTCTCTGTTTGTTGATTTTTTTTTTATTTAATTCATAGCATTTTATATACTCTATGCTCACTATAAGTTAATATAATGCAATTGTGGCCTATACCCATATTAGGGGATGTGGTTGGCCGGACGTTTTGTTGTGGTTATTATAATCCATTTCTCGAATATACAGACATTGCAAGAAATACATAGCATGCATGCAAAGTAAATACGAAGAAAGCGCCTTTTCTAGGATTGAGTCTTGTCGTCGAATTGAATAATGTGCATGACAAATTCCCATTAGTAATCCCAAATGGCACGAAGGCATACTGCAATAATCAGACTGTAATTTGCGCTGGAATCTCAAATGCATCCCGCGGGAAGCGAACATACAATTGATTCGAAAATTTGCTTTCTCCGTGACCCCGTATACAGACGCTAAGAATACGTTAATTTGTTTTGTGCAATGCAGAACGTCTCTATAGTGTATAGCTCTTGCATCAATATAACAAGACGAATATGTTGCGGTGATCTTTTTTTTTTTTGTATGTGTGTTGTTTTGCCTTTTTTTTGTCTCAATCTAAATATCCACCTGATGTTGACATTTATACTTATTTAGCTCAGAACATACCTTATGAAATTTGGCTGGGACACCTCAGGGCTCAATAATAATATGATTAATGATTATAGCGAGAAAGGGTCGGACAAGCGCATTACCAACAATGTACTCTGTACATTCTAACAGAATGTTATGCTGACGCGGTGTTGTGTTTTGTTTTATTTTGTTTGGTTCTTTTTCTATTACAACAGCGCATTGTTGCGTTGGATTTAGTCCTCATTCAGTGACTTCTATGTATCTTTCTTTTTGCCTTTGCAGAAAACCTGAGAACCTGACCGCCAGGCTACCGGCAGCGCCGAAGTCAACAAAGACATCCCCAGTGCCTGATGTCGCTTCTTGGTCCGTCAACGACTCGCTGCGTCAGTGGCTACCAGATGCGCGCAACACTCTGCCAAATTACTTCACGATGAGAGACGATTTTCGGGCTGACGATCCGCGGTATAAAGAGGGCGCCCTTGTATACTCGCACCTCAACAAAGCGGCAGGGACCACGACCAAACGATGCCTTAGGATGTTGTCATCCAAGACGGTCCGGAGCCTCGGCCCCGTCATGGACAGCAGCGGAAGGAGTAACATGCAGGTTCGCTTGGCCCGGAACAAAAATCGCTACAAAATTCTCATGGGCGGCTATGCGTTTGGCATATGCGACTACATGACGAACTCTACCTGTTCTTACTTCACGATCCTGCGGGATCCCTACGAGAGGGTCATCTCTTCCTACACGTACTGCCGGAGGGCGGGGATGGACCAAACCTGCCGTGCCTTAGGCCCCTGGGACGCCACGCTTAAGGAGTGGGCCATACACCAGGGCAGTTATTTCTTCCGTCAGCTTCTCCTCAAACCCTGGTTCTGCACCGCCAACTCGCGCGGAAACGCTCGCTATGGCGACTTAAGCGGCGTCCCGCACTCGCCCGGCGCGTCGTTCAACAGCGCGCCGTGTTGGTTCAAGGAAAAGGTCATCCTCAAACGGTCACTCTCGGAAAGCGACATGGACCTGCTACTGAGGTATAGCGTCGGTCATCTCGAGGACTGGTTTTCGATGATCGGTATTACGGACGAATACGACTTGTCGCTTGCGATGCTCGAGCGTGTCTACGATCTACCTTTTCGTAAAACATGCTCAGGAGACAAGTCGAATACGAGTGATTACAAGAATCTGTCAGAAAACAAGCGAAGTACCAACGACACCACACTCCCAGACATGGTGTCGCAGTTGAAATCCGAACTGCAGGCGGATCCTGAAGTCAGAGCCGCGCTTTACGCAGACATCGCCCTCTACGACAAAGCCCTGGATATCTTTGCCAGAGAAAAGCGCATATTCCTTGACAACTTGGAGACTTGACAACGGCGTTTTTTACCTGTAAAACATTGTTGCATTCATTTTAAGTCTCCACGCCGTCTTCAAAATGCTTTAATCACCGAGTGATTCCATCCAGACTATGTCGTGGTACGATTTTTCATCATTGGCACAATCATCTCGCTCTCAACTATAGCGGTTGCCACCGAGATATTTGTAGCAATTCGCATGATTACGTGAATCATGTGTTTCTCGTGAATGGGGAATGAATGGGGTCCTAAAGGATCCAGAAAAGAGGGGATGACTTCATTTTTAGTTCTTCATAGAATCACCTATTTAGATTAAAAAACATAAATATTCCATTTTCTTGTATTCTTTTTTCTAGGCTTATAGGTAGAATGTCAAAATTATTTAAAGAAAGACAAGAAATTGATTTATGATTACTTCGCATTGTTGACATATTCGGATGATTAGATGTTTCATTTTTTAGATAGAATCATTTTTGGCTTCCACAAATGACTTTAATCTAAATATATTGTTCCTTTTGTGTCATTTGGTTTTTTATTGTTGCTGGTTTATTGCTGTTTTCTGTTCATATTGAACCGTAAATGAAACATCGCCCTGTTCATACCCAGAAGGCTCGGTGTGTTTAGAAAATCGTTGGCGGGACTATTTGGACATCTTCACGTCCAATCGAGACACTGCTAGTGCTAGCCAAAATAATTCTTTCACACGCTTCTTTTATTCCAGTGATCCGCCAGTTGTATTGAGAGGGTTTACCAAGAGAAGAGACAAAGCTGCCTATGTAAATCTGTCATGTCAGGTGTATTCAAATGCGTGGTAATGATCATTCAGACTCTGTTAATCCAGTGCGTGCGGGAGCCGATTACAACTTATGATTTCCATGGTGCATGGTCACATCTAAGAAACAGCGGGTTTATATTCATTATGTGGCATATTGGTATGTCATATACCAGTACTTTACCTAGTGATGGCATCATAGATGATAATGTTATATTTTTGTCTCAATATTGAAAAAAAAAGAGAGATGTCACTTAAAAGAAGCGAATGACGATGTAACCACTGTCTCCATTCTAAAGCATCACGCTCAGTAGTTTGCGATTATGTTCAAGGTTGTGTAAGTAAGAGCGTTGATTTCACTGCTTCCTCTCTCCCTCTCTTCCCCTCTATTTCGCTTGCGCTTGTCTTTCCCAGGTAATGCGCCCTCCACGTTGTCTGTTTTTACTACCCAACGGTGAGGAAATCGTTAGAGGGCGCTCTAGTTCAATAGAAATGCCCGTTATTTTCTACAATTTAATGAAAGGCCTCGACTTTTCTCCTATATCACATACCAAAGACGCTTATTTCTACTATTTTTGATCACATACCTATCACCACGCCCCAGTGCATTATCCCTCTACCACCCATTTCATACCCTCCCCCTTCCCCCCGCCTGCTGTAGCGATACTTACAAACGTAGTCTTTATTGAGCACTGGTGTAAATTCAAATACGTTTGTAATCATTCTTATTGCGTATATCAGCAGAATGAAGTTCTGAATGCACAAACCAAAGATTATGTCTTGCTTGTTTGCTTGTTTTTCCCATATCCATTGTATTGGTGATGCAAGCCCCCATAATGGCTCTGACTATTCGATGTCAAGTACATGAATTTGCTCTTTGACACAAAGCACTTAGGCCTACTTACAAGCTAATCCATTGTCGTTCAGAGCTTCTTCAAGTTTGACTCAGATAACTATGCACATGTCGTTTAACCCTTTTTCTGCTGGTGACTTAAGTTAATGAGCACAGATTTTAAACAGAAACCTATGGACAGGAAATAAACGTGGAACTCAAAGAGTTGATAATAATTCAGACGTACAACTCGGGCAAACAAGGACATCAGGCACATCTTGAACGTTGCAAACACCGTTGGTATGTCTTGGTCTTGCGTGTATGTAGACTCAATACTGTGTTCTTAGAACACTATTCTGTGGAGATCCCCGTTGTTTTTTTTTTTTTTTTCCTTTTTTTTTATATTCGCCATTTGACATTATGTACGTATAATGAATTTTAGATTTTCAAGGAAATCCTGTTTGACTTTCTGTTTTTCTTCAGAAGTGTAAAGCATCAATATCCCTTTCAACGCCCTGTAAAGTGGAATAAGTCAATGTGTACCCCAAACTCTTCCCAAAATGTTTACGGCCTAGTCTTGATTGTCAGAAGCAGACTGAGATGAAACTGTGTGGATTTCATATTACTAGATCTGTGATCTCACAATTGCAACCTGCTAAAAGAACTTGTCAATGTGTACGGCAGATTGTATCATCGATGGATTGAATATCATATTTTATGGTATTTTATTAAATGTACTACATATTTATTTATGATATTATCAGTTGTTGGGAAGAGGTAAATGAGGAAATGAGTTGTGTTTGTACTCCATTTTGATTAAAATAAACCGACTTTATGCCTTAAGAATATCCTGACTCTTGCGTGTGCTTATAACTGGTGAAATTTGAAGTGCTTTATTCTCGTTTTATAGTACATGTAATAATAATCATTTCACTGTAGGCATACTTATGACTTCAAAGACAACGAATAAAATTAATGAAGTAAATTACACAAAGCTAAATGTAAACAAAATTACAAGACTGTTTTGTTGTCGCTAACATATGAAAAATAATGCCTTTGTTTGGGAAGTTTTTGGTCGCTGCTCAATTCAAATACCTACGGCATTGTAACATAACGCAACACACGCACAGACACACAAACGAACATACAAACAAACACGCACACACACACACACATTTTTGTGAATTACTTACACGCACATACATTCAGACATTCACGCACACATATATCTTTCTGAACTTTTTCTTCTTGTCTTTTTTTTTTTGCTATTACTATCACTAATATTATGATGATTTTCATTATTTCTACTATCATTCCCTTAAATTCTTACTTCTCCTCTCACTATCATTATTCTTTTTGACTCTTCCTCGATCTTCATTCGTAATTCTTTGACGAAAAATAAAATGGTTTCTTACCATTCAAAATCAAAGTCCGGCATAGTTGTACACGAAAATCATTACTTAAGATTAGTTGTCCACTTCCCCCAGGGTTGTTGTACAAAATAGTGTACGTTTATTAACCATCGGGGATTTCCCTACGGGTCTGGGCGTACAGTCATTACGTAATGAATCATAACAAACTTCACAAACATGCCAATGTATGACCCAGACAAAAGACATGTCTGCAGCTGCTGCTATACACACGCATATTTTTCCACTCAATGTCAGTTATGAGTGAACGCGCCTTTTAATTGCTCCCTACAGGCTCTCTCATTGCAATTAATGAATACTAAGTCTTGCCCGCATGCCCACACATGGCTCAATTAGAAACAAAAGAAAACAAAGGAAAGGAGCAGTTGGAAAACAATTAAGAATGGCGTTTTCTTTTCTGGCAAAGTAGAACACTCAAACAAAAAGAACAATAAAACAAAAGTGGCTCGATCGAGAGAGCGCCCCCTACATGAAGTAACTTTTTTTTTTTTCCACGTTGATAGGATACTCAAACAGAAAGGTGGAAGTCTTCCTAAAAAATGATTTTTCTTGAAATCAGAAAGGTTTGGAATTTTTAATTGGCACATCAATTTCACTAAACCGTGATATAGTTTAAATCTACAGAAAATCATATTAAAAACGATATTGATCTCCTGACAGGCATTCCTTGTATGCACATCTTTATTGAATATCCCTTTTAAATGACGTGCATTAAAAAACAACAACAACAACAACACACACACGCACACACACGCACACACACACACACACACACACACACACACACAAACAAATAGATACACTTTTGCGTTTAGTCATACTAAATATTGCTTTTCATCTATCATGAGCATTGGGTTGCTTTTTCCACACCTTGGTTTTCGACATTTGGCCATTTTGTTTGCAAATATTATGACTTCAAGTTTTTATTCGTTTTCTTTTTTACATACTTTCAATTTGGGAACACAGATAACTATTACAACGCACACACACACATACAACTAACTATCTACATTATTGGGCTTACACCTGTAAAAAAAATAAATCCCTGACCGCATCGCAAATGGAATCGTACCAAAGATTCTAAAATAAATGAAGAAAAAATGAATTAAAAATCAGAAAAGGCAGTTTGGCAAAAAAAAAAAAAAAAAAACCAACAACAACAACAACTTAATAGCTGCAGATATTGAGTATGAATTCCTCTACAAACTGCACTTTGGTTGGAAGATGAAATTTGAAGGGACTACATTTTGATTGGGTGCATGTGCGGAAAATACACGTATGTGATTTTTTGACTAAAAAGAACACTGGTAGTCTGGCTTTGCGAACTCTTGGACAGAGTTTGAGCTAAAGAACCCCCCCCCCCCCCTTGAAAATTTGATGGATGAAAGGGTATACCTCACTTTTGTAGGTTACCGAAGATGAAACACTTCATGAAATTCTCCCAGCTATTTTACGGAATTTTTTAAATCTTGAATTTTAACACACGTCTCTGTGGGGAATTATTTACCCGTGTGAGCCCTGAAGCAGCTAAATGCTGGAAACAATGCTACGGTATTTCAACGTAAGGGGCGCTGTAAGAAATTAGTCCATTTTTATGGTTAGCTTTATTTAGTTTATTTTCAGAGCCGCAAATAGGCGTAACACTCACAACAATCGCTTATCAACATGGTTTTTATGATGCAAGTGAGACCAATAGAAACGCATGGGATTTTATAAAATGATTAGCATTATTTTCCGGGAAAATGTATCTTCCTATAAAGTATGAAACCATTACGACAATACAATTCAATGCAATTCAATTCGATTTTATTGTCCGTTTCTGGAAATTTGTTTTGTTTGCATGCATACACGTTACATCGATACATATCTCACGTATAACATAGGTATAGACATGATAGACATAAGTCCAGCATATACAAGAGATATACAGCAATACAATACCAATGTCATTGTAAAAATAGATTACATTCAAGGAAATAATTATTTATCTGTACGAGTCAACATTGTGCTGGATGTGATGTGCATAAAGAGTTTTTAAAAATGTGAGTGAATACATATTTATGTCTAAATAATTGATTTATATAAAAATCTTGAAGGTTATATGCGTGCGTGTGTGTTCGTGGATGTATGTAAATTACTCGCATAATGATGTTTCTGCATCCTGTTATAATCTGATGGGGGAGGGGGATATGTATAGCGTGCAGCATAGGATTAAGGCAGGATTTGTTGTCATGGCAACGAAGTTCACTGTTGCATTCATCCTACCATCTACAGAGAGGGAAAAAATTCAAGACTTTCACTCCAATTTCTGCTCTGCATGGTGTCTGTGGAATCAAACAGATCCCCTCCTAGAGCATGAGAAGAAACAGGACAATAGCTCAGATTGAGCTGTTGAGAACATATCAATAATGCGTGAAATCTGACAGCCGATCAACCCAAAGATATGAAAAGAGTAATAAAAAGAAATGATAAATCAATGTCCTATAGCTTCGACTGACATCATTCTGAAGTCATTATCTTCGAAAGAACGGTGGTATGCGCAGCATGAAGAATGCAAATGGTAATATTTGAGATCTCGTATGGAACTATACCTAACGTCGCAGAGATTACTTAGTATTTCTATCTAAAAAAAAAAAGGCACATCATTTTTTATTGTAGTGAAAAGCATTAGATTTCCAAATATCATATTCGTGACTTATCAAAAGATTGAGAAAGTAAATAGACATTGTATGTTTTGCTTAAAGTTCAGTTTATTGTTCTAAGCACCAGATTGAAAAAGACTGTCCATACGGAGCAATGAGCGCTGGTTTTTAATGGGATAATAATTGTCAAAGCTACTGCATATCTGTAGTTATTTTATGTACAGCGTCCCAAGGTTCTTCATATAGCATAATCTTTGCAATGCAGCCAACAACACAAATATGTACAAAAAACATGTTATATTGTTTTTGCAGACGTGCTCATTCCTATCAGCCTTGCGCCTTTTTTTTTTTTTATTGTGTGCCAAACTGTCCGCGATGTCACTATAAGTTCGCATATGCAATAAAGCTACCGACCATGCAGTTCTCAATCAGTGTGTAAATAATAGCTAATGAAGGCGCTTATTATTAACATACAGTGCTTACACAAGAGACCGTTTAGGTTGTACTTTACCCTTTCCACGGTTGTCCCCTTCTTGGGTAATCACGCGTGCAAGTTGTTATTTCTGTCGTTTGTATAGTCTTTTTTTTCGACCGTTCGTGAGCAGAGCGGTTTAGGCGTATGGCGTAAGGAATTTTGCACCTATTGTGCGTGAGGCACCAGGCGCACAGGAGATACACGGTTTCCTCGCGAAGGATTTCAGACCCCGGCGGATCGTCTCAATGCGGCCATTTCGCACAATAGCGAACGACCCTTTTCAGCTTCCGATCAACCGGATCATTCCCACAAAACGTGCCCGTAGTATTAAACGTCAACACGGAAGTGCAGTGGGGTGTGTGCTTCCCTTGCCATTAACATTTACAGCTCCTCAAAACTTTCTTCAAGACTGACAAGAGCTGTTTTCTTGTGTCACTCGGCCTGGGAAGTATGTGGAACCTGGAAGCAAAACTCCGTAGAAAAAAGCTCCAGGCGTAGCAGTTGGTAAGTTGTGTATTTTATGTACCCAACCCAATTTCCAAAAACTGTATCGGATCAACGCTGTTTTGATCGGCTAATGTGTTGACCATTGCATGTACTTAGCTTACAAATATTGACATAAATACTTATTGGTTACTGTAGTTCGATTCAATAACTACACTATTAATAAGCTATCCATATGTGCAGGGCAATGACGGAAAGCAAGCAACACCGCTATTGTTAAATAATGTGTAGGCCTACTTGTGTCGATGGCTGCATACATGTGTGTATACTATTAGTATGTACAGCGAGCGGCATTCAAGAAAAGGAATCTATTATACATCAATATAACCAGCAGTAGATGGAGAGGGGAATTTGATTCATGAACACCTCGGTTGCCATTTTGCGAAACAGAACACATTCATACATCCTGTATTCTCACCATACATTACTATTGATTCCCGTGTGCATGCATGATATTCATGGAGATCAGTGGCGTCGGATTGTTACACTAACTCGTTTGCCATGTTAATAACGCACGTATATACGGCAAATAAGCGCAGTAGCCGCATTTCGCGTACCCATGTAATTAGCCGTCTGTTATGACGCTCGAAAACGTCGGTGCTTCCTAGACGATACATCGTGATTCTGACTGCTTTTGTCACGCAAAGCCATTTCCCATGTTGTACCATCATGTATGTAGTCTTGAGACGATGTGAAGAAACGATTGGGAGGACTACACTGATTTATAGCAAATACTATGATTATGTGGTGGGGGGGGGGGGTGGGATTGAGCAGACTTAATCCAGGTCTATTGAAATTGAAATTGAAATTGATCTGGTTTATTACAGAAAAAAACAACAACCCAAAGGCATGCAGAAGGTGAAAAGTCCGAAGACTTATAATTCCCCTTTAAAAAAACCCAGATTGTACGTTGTATACATATAAAAAAAAAAAAAACACCTTACACAATGCACAGAATATCGTTATTCTTGGGTGCTTTTGCAGCAGGTATCAAAACTTACAATAAAACCCATTAATCATACAAATCCTGATGATTCATGTTACAAAGGGTGCGTATACCATCGAAATCGGGATATCTCGAAACCGTAATGGCTTCTCTGTAACTAAACTCTTCGTCACGTCTTTGTCATGGGTTGAAGAAGTATCTAGCGGTCAGCATTCCAACGAGGGTGTAGGGTGTGACCGTTGTACTTTAGTAATAACGCTTGTCCCCACGAACGGCTAATCAGATAAGTCTTGACCGACGCCAAACCTTAGCGGCCAAACCTTAGCGGTAGGCCTAGATAGTGAATCAGCCAAGACACTCCAATACCTCGTGGTTTCTTATGTTTTTTTTTTCTCCTCTTAAAGATGTTACCATGGCAACCAACTGTTTAGAGATGATAGTCAGGCGCTAATTACGTCATGTCGTTAGCATGAGCGCCGCGTGATAAGGCTTGTAACAAGGGGTCAAATGAATTCAGTGAATGGTGATTTAGGATTACATTGTAGGTGGTTAATAGCAAAAGATTCTAGTTGTTCTCTGGTGGGTTACTCACCACCACTTACCCTTCTCATTCTCTGTACATGTAGATGGGGGTTACTGTTTGGGGTCCTTGTATACCAGGGATATACCTTTGTTTACGTGTGTGTGTGTGTGTGTGTGTGTGTGTGCTTAGGAAAAATATTTATAGATTATGTCATTATTTTGATGGAAAAGGTATACGGCCGATTATTTATTTTCAAAAAGCAGGTTTATGCAGTGAGGAAATTGAATATGTTTGGAGGATTTGTGATGCTATTTTGAAAAGTGGACGGTTTAGTTTGTTGTGGGTCAGTATTAAACCTTTTCAAGTGGATGATATTTGATTAAAATTACACGGAAAAGAAATTAGTATTGGTGATATACCTTCGGGAAAGATTTACACTCATTCTTAACTGATTTACAGCAGTTATATACTTTGGAAGTACGAGATCAACAGAGTAATTTCGCCTTCTCCCCAAAAGTAACCCAAGATATTTTTTCCGACCCAGAGTCACAACTCTTATCCCAAAGCTTAGGGAATTTCAGTTTAAACTTCTTCATGGTGCACTTTATACAAAAGTTAGTCTGTTGAGATTTGGGTTTGTTTTTGATGATCTATGTTCTTTCTGCAAAAAACAAAAAACAAAAAACAAAAACACTGAGACATATTCACATTTATTTTGGGAGTGTATTGAAGTGCAGGAATTGTGGCAAATTATTATTCAGAAATTGAATTTAGAAGAATTAGGAAATATAAACTGGGAAGTTGTTTATACAGGTCTATCCGGAAACTCGCTAAAAGTCAAAGGATGGAATACAATTATATTGATGGTTAAACATATTTTATATTTAGCGAGATCAGAAGGGAAGGTACCGACGTTTAATGATTTTATGAAGTATTTTAAGATGTGTAGAGAAGAAGAAAATAAGACAGCGAGTAAAAGAGGAACAGTTGGAATGCATCTGTTAAAGTGGGAATATATGATGTATACTGAGGATGATACGTGATATTTTGTTTGTTTGTTTTTTTGTCTTGATTTTTGCCGTATCCGCGAGTTATTATCACATCGTTGTCGTTTTTTTTTCCTCTATTGCTTCTACCTTTCCACATTATCTCCATATTATTATTAGGATGTATTTTATTGTATGACAAATAAAATGGCAACTTACACGGCAGAGTTATTCAAGTGTAAATATAAACCTGAGGGCTGAAGGCACGGGGAGGGTGGGGGAGGGGGGGTATGTTGGTGTTATGTGGATGTGTCTGTGTGCATGTGTGTATGTTTTCTCGTAAATAGCCTCTTTTTTTCTCTCTCTCTTTTTTCGAGAAGCAATGAAATATGCCCGTTTTTTTTTAAAGCAAATTATCTATTATGTTCCTGTTTTGCGGGCTTTTGCGAGAATATGTGTTAAAAAACAAAAACAAAAAGCGGATTTCGTTGTTTTGTTTTGTTTTTGTTTTTGTTTTTGTTAAAAGAGTTACAATGTAAGTTTGACATTAGTTTGCACAATGTTGGTATTACTGCATTTTGTCCTTATATAGTGTAAGTTGATGTTATTTTGTATTATGTTTGTGTATAATGCAGTCTGTTTTCGTATGATGTCTTGTTTTTGTTCTGTGAACGTTTCTGATTCTTGTGATATGAAATTAAACGAAATTCGAATAAAGAATTATCAAAAAAAGTGTGTGCATGCGTGTGTTAACTTGGAAATTTGGACGCCACTTCAAACATGGTGTGAGAACAGGATGCGATCATTGACTGGAATCCGGCTCATTAGCTATTGAAAGGAGACCTGCCCGGTATAGGCCTTAAAATAAATAGAATAGGTCTAAGGAATTGCATTCACACAGCATTTTCATTGCGATGCATGATTTATATCACTATGAGTTATCATCATAGTGATTATTGTCATTATTATTCATTCAGAATGGTGTTTTTAATGTAAGATTGCGCTCTACATTTTGGAAGCAAATGTAAAATCTAAAGACAGAGTCGAAGATTTGGGCCGAGATACGTGAATGTGCCAATAATTTGTATTTGCCGATTCACTGATTCTTAAAATACTTTTGGATTCTTTTCATCGAAAACCCACTTATCCACTGTTCAATCTGTTCATTTCGGCGAAACACACGCATTCAGTTCTTGGGATCAACGAACTGTTTCAGCAATGTATTACACATTTATTGATGTTTCTTACTTTTGTGAACAAAGCATGCGTAAAATCTAAATACACTACAGAACCGGTCTATTTTGCCAGCTTCAGCTGTTGACTGTATACAAGGCTAACTTCCAGAAAAGCCCCCTGAATATGAAGAGCAAGCTTTAATTGTTCCAAAGTTGTTCATAAATTCATTCTGGAGTTTGGTAGTGCATTAATTGTTATGGATGTTTTCTTTCGGGTGATGCTAATTAATTAAGTAAAATTTCTCAACTTGTTTCATAAATGTACCTTTTGCGAACCTCAGTGGACAGCTTCTTGTTTGCTACGTTGGTAGTAACAAGTTCTCTGGTTTCCTCAGGGAAACCTGTCGTACTCAAGTTGACTATGACAGAATTTGAATGCGTAATTAAAAAAAAATCCCTCCATCTGCAATGTGTTTTATACCTCAACAGAATAGAGATCACAAAGCAACGGGTGTATTGGGCATATCTCAACGTGGGTATGAGATGAAGTCAGTCAAAAGTTATGCTCTTGGCGCTGTTACATAACCAACATGAAAACAATCCATTATACAACCTTATGAGAATTAGATACTATAACTTATGGAACAAAATGAAATCCAAAAAAAAAAAAAAAAAAAAAAACCGAACAAAGTACTAGTTATACATACAGAAATTAATGTCAGAACAAAGAACACAGATGCCCTAATTTCAGTTTCACAAGCCATACACTAAAAGATTATCAGTTTCAGATGGTACTGAGCAAGTTTTGTTTGTATGTTTATGTATGCGTAGATGCATATCGCATGTTCTAATTTTCTTTGTGTGCAATGCATGGCAAGCTTTGCATACATCATTAGCATAAAGCAAACACCACGGCAAAGATTCATGTTGATTTAAAATAAAACGAGGTATATGCGCTGCGTTGATATTGACACAGACGGGGTATGCCCCGGCGTGAATAAACATGAATGCGGGGAGATACGGCCGACTTCCATGCATCGCTCATGAGAGTCATTTTCTAAACTTTTTGATACGACTACAAACTTTGCTACATGTTCTTGTACTATCAATCATTTCTGTCAAAAACAACTTATTTCGAGTACAATCCTTGCTTGGCTAACAAAGTGCTATTTATTGTCCCTGTCGATATACATGTAGATATAGCTCTTAAAATTGCCCGCGTATTCATTCGGAACGGCTTGCGATTGGTATGTGGAAATTCGCAGAACTGAAACTGCGTGCAAGTTACTATGATATTTGATCGTGACACATCCGTTTTACATGACTGTTTATACTAACATCTGTCTTCCGGTTTCTATAGGTGCCCTTGTCAAAATATTATCAGGTCCCTGGTTTCCTAACAAGTCGTTGGAGAAAGAGAGAGAGAGAGAGAGAGAGAGAGAGAGAGGCAGGCAAAGAGACAGGGAATTATACCTTGACTTTATGAAACTGAAATAGCAATCGTATTGCATTATTGAATACAACTTTCCCGATGTTAGCAACAGCGCAAGCCTACATTATGTATCAATTAACCCTGGCCTATACAGAGACCACCTGCCAATAGGCAGGGAAAGAAATGGAGAAAAGTTACAGATTAAACATTAATTACATTAATGACAGTTTAATTATTGGCCGTTGAATCTAACTTTTATGCTTACATGTTTCTCTCTGTCAGATATATAATAATGTTATGTTATATTATATCATATTATGATATATTATATTATATTATATTATATTATATTATATTATATTATATTATATCATATTATATTATATTATATGCGACAGTTACAAATAGAGTAAAAACGTTATCATGCAGATGAGAGCTCGATTCTAAAGAGGAGACTGACATAGACGCTTAGGAGAAATCCCTGGAACAGACTTTATCGGAAAATGTGGTTTGAATACCAAGGGACATTTTGAACTCAGTTTCCAGTTTGAGAATTCAAGGTTGTGTGCAGTCCGACAACCAGAATTGTTGATATTTTGTAAAGATGAAGCTTTAAGAAAGTGCTATTACAATCAAACATTTAACTTCTACCCAATAATGGAAAAAAAAAAAAGTGTGAGTGACCGGATTCACCATAATCAATTTCGGTCCTTGACAGTCTTGTGTGCAGTAAACCGTTAAGTAAATAGATTGAACCTTTGTGCGCTGTGAGTGCCAATTGTCAAAAAAAAAAAAAAAAAAAAAATCCCAAAGCGTTAACACGCTGTCCAAGTCCCTGCCCATTATATGATACAGAAAGAGTTCAGCAGGTCCATCCATTATTTTTATGTAAGAATAATTATACATGTATTTAGAGTGATAGCATAATACTAAAGACATATTTTGTGCATGCGCTTGAGTGAAGGCTTTTATTTTTAATCATCCCATTAATGAACAGCATTGAATTTTAACCAGTTTATTATGAGCTGAATTTGCTGTAACCCGCACGTCTTCCATGGAATCTTGTCCTGCCCGAATATACTCAGTAGTTTAACCAGTTCAACCAGCCAAATGTTTGAAAATGAGCCTCCGCAACATCACCAAGATTTTGAACAGCGTTGTATTTTTGTTAATGATTAACCTCCTTGTATCGCATTTGAATACACGGGCGCACACATGCGTGCTGACATTATGGAAGTGGTGGGACGAAATGGTAAACCAAGTTCTAGAAATCCAGGGTTCCTGCGCAGTAAAAGAATGAAAAGAATGAAAGTAAAAGAATGAAAGAATGAATAAATGAATAAATGAAAGATAAAAAGAAATAAAGAAATATAGAAATGAAGGTGTTTGCCTATTTAGGAAAGTACCGATTAGTATCGATAGAAAGTATCGATTTGTAGCAATGACACATGTAGTGATGGTACTGATCATGACGATACTATACTACAGTCAAACCTTTCTGTAGCGGCCACCCAAAGGAGACGAAAATAAATGGCCGTGATAGACAGATGGCCGCTACAGACGAGGTCATTAACATGTTTTTTTCTCTTGGGGGTGGGGGGGGGGGGGGTGGGGTGGGGATTGTGTTCAGTGGTTGCTTGGGGCAGGTGGCCGCTATAGTCAAGTTTGACTGTACTAATGGCAATGGGAACAATATTTGTGTTTTTAGTATCATTATACCCGTTATCATGTCATATTTGTCATTATCATACATTATCTTAATAGGAGCAACGTAAAATATATGACATAACAAATCTGTACGGAAATAATATTTGATATTCTCTTGGGGGCGGGAGTAGTGTGAAGAAAACGAAAATCAAGCCCAGGCAGATATCAATATGTCGAATAAAAAAGCAGTATAACTGACTTACCAGACACTTAGCATGAATGTGATCTGCTTGCATAAATGGGCTTTACTTCCCTCATGTGGGCTATTCATTAATTCACAGAATCCACATACATGTAATATAATCCTCGCATTATTTGGGGTGAATTCGTAATCCTCTATTGTCATTGACCTTTACGATGACAGACTTCCTAACATCTGGTGGGATAAAACGAATGAGCATTCTAAGAGGGGAAAATCCCACTTCAACGGTTGACACGTGTTCCGTTTTCAATATCTTTTTTTTTTCCAATTTCCACCCATAGTACACATCATGTGACCTGCTTCTCTTAAGTAAATCTCCAAGTACACTGTAGGCAAATATACGTTATGTTTATTTTCCTTTCACTTCAGTGAGTCACTACAATGCGTCAGCGCTCACAAGAAAAAAAAAGCATAAGTCGCTATAGATAAAATGTTAATTGTCGTTATCATCATTTTCTGATATCATGCCAATGATTGTTATATAATGGTTATCGATATCATCTATAGTTGCAGATAATAATGATGTAGCCAAAGTAACAATAATGGTAATAATGATGATAAAAATCAGTATGGAGATGATGATGATAATATACTACTGCTATTATCTGTACTGCTACTAATTACTCTAATAAAAATATGAAGAAAGATAATGAAATTGAATAATATTAATAACAGTAATATTTACACACAGGTCAAATTGCATGGAGATCATGTGTAAACGCATCTTGTACAAAGACATAAGGAATAATTCCAACTTTGGATTTCCTCTTGAAAGTCTACAGCCCAATATACTATATCATATTGCCTCCACATTATCATGATAATCATTATAAACATAATCATAACAATAGTACAATGTAATAACGATAACAATTATTGTTATTATTGTTTTTATCATCATCATTACTATAAGTATCATAATCATTGTGATTATATTTGTTTTAATCAATATCACTATCATTGTTATTAGTAGAAGTGGTAGTCATAGAATAACTATTGTTACCATTATCAATATTATTGTTTTTGTAATTATCGTAATTGTAGTTTTATTCCCCAGTCATAATCATAATCCTTATCATCATCGTGATCATCATCATCATCATCATCATCATCATCATCATCATCATCATCACCATAATCAACATAATGACTATGTTGTTAATTGTTATTTCCTCGTCCCGACATACCGATTGCGTATAGGGAATAATGATAATACTCTAGTATTCGTGGTACTGGCAATTCTAGAACATGGCCTATCATTATTTGCAATTCTGCGGTCAAGCAAATATTTGCTCCCTCTGTGCGAGCATTCAGTTGTCATTATGTTTATTCCTCTCTGTCTCTCTCTCCCTCTACCCCCCTCCCCCTTTCCTCTCTATTTTTGCTGTAGAGAAAGAGAGCAGTACAGTCAACTTGGTTCCATTGATGCCAACTCGGAATGCAAACGTGTACAAGGTCGTTTGCGAAGACCAGTCATTTGAAGGGATTTCCCCAAAGTGGATCTTGTTGCAATAGACAATAGCTTACATACCAGTGACAAGAACTGGTTACTCCTTCCCGACGCTGTGTATGAGTATATCGCGGGAAGATGTTCCACCAGTCGAAGAGAATCTAGTCGCTCCAGACACCACCATCACTCGCTTGTCTCCCCGACCTACTAACCCAGAGGGTGAGGTCGAAGACGTGGAGGCCGCTTCATAAAACACAGAGGGACAGAAGAGAAGCTCGTGGTATTGGCACATTGGGAAAGGAGGAAAAAAAAAACTTACACCATCATGGCGGAAGTTAATTACAAGCGGGTTCGGGAAATCATGTGGACCGATCAACAGTACCGGCTCCGGGAATTGCCGGTTTTTTACGGATTCCCGCTCCTCATCAAAGTAATGAAAGGAACGAATCTTGACGTGGACGCCAAGGAGACGGTGAAGAAAGGCGAGGTGAGTTGGGGAGGGGAGGGGAAGAAGGGGGGGGGGGGTGATTCATTCAACCTACCATGCAGATAGACAGTGGGCGCTGGTGGGCGTGTCATAAAAGTTCTGCAACAAGGGATCGATTGTGTAGGTACCTGCTAAACCTAACACAACTCATTCTTTTTTTTAATGAGAAACTAATGGTCTTTTCTTGCCCCTTACGTCAATCACGATGATGAGATTATGAGAAGAATAAACTTTGTGGTTAGCAATTACTATTTGCACTCCCGTTGATACAATTATGTATGCCGTTTACCTTTCTCGATGCGATGCTCACAGTGACTACTATACGATGACGAAGAATCCAGAAGCATGGCAGTGATAGAAACTAAGTTGTGATGATTATAAACATGGTATAAATTACAATAACCACATGTCATGCCCATAGAGATATATTAATGCACTTTGGAGATAATTGGATAAGGAATGCTATCCTGTATGATTTTACCTGCTATAGACTTTTCCATAACCAAATCAATGGATTTAATTGTTACATTTATTCATAAGGAATCTCTGTTCAAACAAGAGATAGAAAATGAAAAACCAATCAAATGAAACTACTCAAAATCATTCTCCTGCATACGGTCACATTGCCTTCCTTGTTTCCATGGTTACTTTCTGCGACAAGACAGGAGGTTGCACAGTACGGGAGAGTTAACCTTGCCCCAAGTCTTTATCACGCATTAGTTTCCCAACAGAGGGCCTGGTATCTGCACTCTATGCTTGGTATCTGAATTCTGAACTCATTTTGACGTTGATTAACAAGACAGACTGCAGAGTATTGGCAAGGGTAAACCACCGAAATAGAATGCAATATGGAAGGCATGAAAACGTCACCATCGCTTCCCATTTTCTTTTTTTAACCCCAAATACAATTTCGACACAAAAACCCAATCCTTCCATTTATTTCATTCTTTTTCTATATCGTCAGCTGCTCTTGAATGAATATTTTGCCTTGGGTTGTATAACAAACCTGGATCACCATGCCTCGCCAAAGGCTTATCTCCTATCGGATAGATTAGTTCCCGCTGTTTTGCTGCAGACCAATGTGCATTGGGTTGACGTTGTTCATCTTCCATCCTCCTTTCTTGCAGATTTTGCGTATCCATGGCGACCACAGTCAGCGGCGGGTGATTGCAGCAGACAGCAAAGGAAGACACTGGAGTTTTCCTGTCCACATTGGCGCCAAATTCGACGTTCCCAGCAAGAAAGGTACTATGGCTACATGTAATTACCACCACAGTGTTCTCGTTATGTGTGTGTGTGTGTGTGTGTGTGTGTGTGTGTGTGTGTGTGTGTTGTCTGTGTGTGATGAGTTTGTATTTCTCTGAGTGTCTGCCTCTCTGTCTCTCTTTCTCTGCATGTGTATGTGTGTGTATGAGGTTGTTCATGCGGTACTTTAAAAATGAAGTCTTCCATATTCTTTCGAATTTCAATCTAAGCTATGGTCTATAAAAGATTATAGTCATTGTATGGCAGTAACCACATTCGAATTGAGTCTTGAAAACTTAGAATTGCTTGATCTAACATGCTTGCTTACACCTTATCATTCATGAATGCAGACAGGCGGACGTCGGTCTACATGAGCGAAATCGTCGAACTCGATAAGCTGCCGAAGAAGTTCTCCTTCGCGAAGAAAGATGACATGCAGATCAACATCACGGGCGAGAACCCCACCACGGCTGGACCCCTGATCGAGGGCGACTTCAAGACCAGGGAGGTTACAAGAGTCCGCTTCTTCAAAGCCAATAGAATCAGTGATGGTGAGACAGATCTAAAGTAACTAACTAACTAACTAACTAACTAACTAACTAACTAACTAACTAACTAAATTAATTAATTAATCAGTTAATCAATCAATCAATCAATCAATCAATCAATCAATCAATCAATAATCAAAATACTACTACTACTACTACTACTACTACTAGTACTACTACTACTACTACTACTAATAATAATAATAATAATAACAAATAGAGCAAAATGACTCTGTTTCTTTATACCCTTTAGAGTTTCCAAAATATCCATCTCACGAACCCATGTTTTGCTCAATTGAATTCGATCTGATAAGTTTCAGTTAAAAAGGAACCAATCAGGTGCTGTCCACGACGTTGCTCATTACAACAGTTACTCTGTCTCTCAATAATTTTGACATGTTTTTTTTTTTCTCAAATGACTTTCATCTGCTCATGCGCAGAATGTAACTGCGACCAGTTTTTTTTTTTTTCAACTTCAAAAGGAGTTATTGGGACTATTGAGAAGTCAAGTCAACCAGGGAGGTGAGACAAAACACCTCCCTGAGTCAACCAAGAAGTGAAAAGGAAGTCAAAGCAAGGGAAACAGATTTGAGCAATCAGTTTGTCATTTCTTTCTTCTTGCTTTCAAAAATCTCTCCATGAATAATCTATACCCTCACCCCCTTTTGTACAGACCTCAAGATACCCACTTGTTGTGAATTAATCTCCTTTAAAAGAAAAGGCGATTGCGTATAAGATGTTTTACTGACAGCATGGGTCCTCTCAATCTCCTCTTTCACATCTAATCCGACCTCAAGCAGCCTTATACCGTACATTAATAGTGTATGTCCCCCCCCCCCAAAAAAAAAAAAAATACAACGGTACCCTCCGCAACGATAACTTTAAAAATAGTGAATCAATCCAAACAAAAAATTCAGGGTATGAAACTAGAACTCATCGCCCACAATTTACAGAAAACCCCATCCGATTTGCTTCAGTGGTCAAAGAGAAATTACAAATTTTGTAGACCATCCCTCCAAATTCTGCCTAAATTGTGTTTACACATTATTGTAGTTCCAAGAGCATCCAAGTGCTAACCGTTGGAAGAATCAGACTCATGACATGCATTACAACAATCCACATTTCTCTGTGACCGCTTAACCAAATTGAATGCGGCTTTCTGCAAAATAGAGCTAAGATGATATATTTTAAGACCCTGAAGTAGCATTTAGATGGTTTAATCATATAGGGTGCTATCAATGCAAAAATCCGATTGTATTTTTTTTTTGACATACTGTACACCACTTCAGTGACCATTTCTCTCTGCACAGCATCTATACAAGCTATTACATGCATGTGAATAAGTGGAGGATCACCTCTTCATTGTAATCTTACAAGCGGGGGTTCTGAATCTGATCACGGGTTTCTCTAGCGCATGTCAGATTATTATGCCTCCGCCACGAAGTGTCGCCGGAGGCTTTGTGTTTTCGGGTTGTCTGTCCGTCCGTCCGTCCGTCCTTCTGTCCGTCCGTCCTTCCGTCCGTCCGTTCGGGTCATAGGGTCAAAGATCAAGGGTCAAAGGCCAGGTTAAAATGCTAAAATTGTACTATTTGATACTGAAATTACACTTTTTCTCCGTACTTTGAAAATTACACAATGCATAAACTTATCAAAGGGACAAAATTCAAGTAAAAATCCTCAAATCCCCAAATACCTGCACTCTTAAACAATATAGCCATTCATCCATTCGTCCATTCGTTCAAGGAGATTGAATATTCAATACATATGTGACAAACCTGTCATTTCAATGTTTTGCCAATTATGTAAAACTGTCATCACACATTGTCAAGATGTACTATAGACCTAATAGGTGTGGAGAATTGTGCATTATGGCGGAGGCATACCAGTCGCCATAGCGACATTTCTAGTCATGCTTAAACTAGAATATTCCAGCCACACCTTACTCTTGACAACGTCATCCGTGGACTTTGTGGAAACAGTGGAATAGTTTTGTTTTGTTTGGTTTATTGGTTTTGTTAAGTTACTCGGTTTTCTTTTCTTTTTTTTTAAAGGACGCAATGCAGACATTCCTTGTAGTCGCACACGTCTTTCAGGAGTGGTCTTTCAAAAAAGGTTTCCCAAATATATGTTTCCGCTTGTATGTATATCAAAGGATTATCTATGTTCCCCATACACCATTCTCCTAAGCTGTTCATGCGTATCATTATCATACTCCTCATAATCAACATTGTGATTGTCATTGGTATCAAAGAAAAACCACATCATTTGTTAGGTTTAATTCTAGACTTGCCCTTCGTTGTTGTTTTCTTTTTTCTCATAGACGAAATCGATCCGAAGGTGCTGTTTCTCCCCGCTTACCTCGACGTGGATGTAACCATAGCAACCAAATTGGCCTGCGAACCCGAGTCATTCTGGGACGAGTATATGGAAGCTATAACCAGCGATATCACGAAGAAAGTCAACTTCGACATGTATCGCGGGAAGGCAGGTAAACAGATCTAGTCGACGAATAATGACATGATATGATCCAGATAGAGCTAATGTATTTTCCTCTTTGGTGTACTATGTATCTATTCAGTCATGTGGAATCTTGAAATGTTATTGTTCTTTTCTTCTTTGATTTTATTGCATTGTAACTTTACTTTCGTTAAGTTAACTATGACACAAAGGTCAGACTCCATTCGAACGATAATTCCGTTTTAGCCTTGCATCACAGTAGTTCTGAAGGAATGTAATTCGTTTCTAAAATATTGAAAAGAAATATCTTGTAAAATTCACGACCTATAATAATATATACAGGTGAATAACTTAAGTAATAGCATGGAGTTATAGCTCCGTGGTAATACTGCGGGGTTAAGCAATAGCACTTAGACATCCTAGATTTGAAATTGCTAAAGGATGCGACACTTTAAGGGACTACAAACCCATTCATATCTGTCCTCCTCCCTCCACCCCCGCCCGCAGATATCCAGATATACGAGTTCAGTAAAGAAATTGTCAAGAAATCGAAGAGGAACTCGGCGTGTCTGTACGAGGAGGTTGCCCCAAACAAAGTGGTGACCATCGGCAGCATGATCAAACAGCGCACGCCGAGCGTGAACCGAAATGCGGAAGGGAAGCGCATGTCAAGAACGCCCTCTACGGGATCAGCGGAATCCGCCGCGAGGCTTGTGAGTAAAGTCTAAAAGGATTTCAGCTTTCCGTAGTGATAACTAAATGTGTTTAGAAGAAATTAACAGACATACCACATCACATTCCCATTCATCTTTTCAGTGTCTTCGGTGTTTTGTTGTTATTAGAGATTAAAGTTAACTGGCTCAATTTATTCTAATGTACAGCTAGCTATGGTTCGTGTTTGTGCTTTTTTCATGGCCACCTTGGATGATTTTTTTTTCTTCTTCCTTTGGTATAATGTTGTATTGATTCTTTCATTCTTGCATTGTGTTACGCTTCGAGAAATCTTGAATAAATTATATAAGTCGTTAAAAAAAAACTGATAGGGGATTCCATTCTGAATTTCCAAGTCCTACTGTACGTTCATCAGGACTTCGTAGTTGTATACATGTTGCTAGTGTGAGTTCTGCTTCAAAATACTGCTGTGCGGTAGCTATGAAGTGCAGTTGAACTATTGATGGAAATACAGTGCACTCCCGTTATAACAGACACGGTTACAACGAATTTCTCGGTACAACGAAATCAAAATTCAAGTCCCAAATTATCATCTATAATGATTATGATTATCATCTTATGTTTATACACTATTAATGTTTACATTACGACATTTCGATACAACGAAAGAAAATCGTCGGTCCTGAGGACTTCGTTACATCGGAAGTACACTGTACAGCTGCTGTGTGTGTTTCTCTCTCACTCCAAATGTAATAATTGCACCTTATGACGTCAAAATGGTAAAACAGCCAGTCAAACATGTTTACCTTCGGTTCAAATTCCATCTCCAAGCAAAGATATTTTCCACGAGTTCCAACTGTAAACCACAAGAATTGTTTTAGTTGGCCCAGAGACTTTTCTGTCACTACAAGGTCCATGTAAGTAATAATCATTTGCCATCAAGTACCACTCTTACTAAACTCCAGTCATTTCATGCGTTTCCTTTTTGCCCCAGTCGACTTTTGGCCCTGCTGAGAGCACCGAGTCCGAGGAGCCTCAGAGAGCGGTGAAGGACATCTTGACCGATCTCCAGGACAAGGATGAAACCGAGATGACCGAGGAGGAGATCCGTGTGGCCAAACACCGGAGGATGATGCTCGCCATTCTTGCCCGAGAGGAGGAAGAGGAGAGAGAAGCCATGAAGCAACGAGAGGAGGGAGGGAAGGAGGAGGAGGAGGGCAAAGGAGATAAAGAAGATACCGGTGATGATGCTGCTGGTGATGATGGTGAGGATGGGACTGCTGACAGGAAGTCGAGAGGAGAAGGAGATGGAGATGAAACTGATGAGGATAACGATGATGACGAGGACGATGATGATGATGGTGGTGGTAATGTTCAGACCGGAGAAAATGAACGACCCGATTCTACAGAAGATTCTAAAGTTGGTGAATCGATGCCGGGAGAACTTGGTAAATTGTCTCCAGAGGATGTTGCCAGGCGACCAAGATCACCAGGTGATGGTTCGCCCGTAACCAATCAGATAGATGACGGCGATTCTGTGTTCGCTGACAATTCACCACGTAGTATTCCAAAACCAAGGATACCACCGAGAGTGCCTACTAGGCGTACCCCGCCCATGAAATCCCCACCGGCTGTTACCGCTCCGAATAATGTCAGCTCAGACACTACCTCACCGACGGGTCAGGTTGTAAGACGCCCACCACCCTTGCCTAAGCCAAAACCAGCCGTTCCGCCAAAGTCAAGCAACCCACCGGAACCACCATTCCGTCCTCCAGTAGTCTCACGTGCAGGAACTAAAGTTGGTACTGCGCAGCTAGTCACCCGAGACGAGAAAACCTCGCGGTACACCCACATCTCTGAATACCCCGCCGATCTTACAGGGTTGACTATCGACGACATGTGCCAGGCTCTAACTTTGCTGCGTCTTGAAAAGTACGAAGACCGTATACGTGAACACAAAGTAGACGGCGAGCTGGCCAAAGAATTGACAGCAGACATCTTAAAGTCGGACTTTGGGATGAACGCATTAGACAGCATGAAACTGAATAAATTTATTCACGACAACTGGCGGCCAGTCTGATGTGTCTCCAAAGATTCATCAAATATTTTGGAAATTTGCGTAATCTTCTTTTTTTTTTAACTCATCGGCCGAAACGGAGAACGTTCCACCCATTTTCAATATACTGAATGGTCAAATTATTGCCAGAACCTCATCCCATCCCGTTAGAGCCGTGTCTACTATGCCTGAGGAGAAACTGTTTTAAGTTGAATGGTTGAATGCGAATTTGCCTTGAAAATTGGCTGCTGAAGCTGTGTATTCATATTCTAATGGCAAGTAAAGAGAAAAAAATCGCGAAAAGGGATTTGCATAATCAGTGACCTTCTTGCCAAATCTATTAAAAAAAACTACAAAACAAAACAAAACAAAATCTACTTCAACAGCGACTCTGAAGATCCAACTCATTGTCCCCGTGCCATATTCTGATCGTAGTCTTATTCACAAGGTGCCTTTGATTACATCCCGGGTCACTGTGCTGGTGTTCCTTTTAACAACAACTTTAAGCGACAACTTTTGCTGATTCGTGATACTAGTGCATTGTAGTCCCGGAAGGCAAGACCAAATTGCACCCAATGATAACGTTATCGTCGCTCTGTTATACGCTTTGTAAAGGGATGATATGGAACCTTATCAAATTTTATCATGAGAGCTATACCACATAACCATTCTTTTTATATTACCTTGAGGCACAGCTTTAATTTGCCGTTACAACAGTGACTAGTACAATAAACCGTTCATGTGTCTTATTAGTGCATTGTTTGTTTCTGCGGTTCAGTAAGCTTGGAGCAGGTGTTATCCTTGGAATCTCGGGAAAATGGCTGCGGCGCATTTTCAAATCAGATACATTTTTTTTTTTATAAAACAAATAATGCACATTACCTGGTCGGGCGTTTGTATATTTAATTCTCAATAACGCATCATGCAATTTGCATTGCATACTATTTCATCCTCTATTTTCTGTATTCCCCATTGAACTTTGTGTCTTTCACACTCTTTGATAATTGTTGTTGTTGTTTTTTTTTAATTAGACAGTGCAGTATTGATGAAAACGTTCCATTGTCACTGATTGTTTTCGGAAATGATACTTGCACGTTGCACTTATTATAGTGAATGTACACAGCAACTGCCCGTCCGTGTAATAATAATAGTAATAATAATAATAATAATAATAATAATAATAATAATGATAATAATAATAGTAATAGTAATAATAGGTATACTGATAAAACTAATGAAAATACTACTATCATTATCATGAAAATTATATTAAAAGTAATTTTGACAAAATGTGAATTATCAGTATCATATTTAGCATCATAATCATCATAATTGGTTTTTATCTTTAAGGTACAGGTAAACATTACGCTATCATAGTTTGGCCTCACGCACGTCTCAGTCTATTGACAAAATATGTACCCTTCGTTAATGACATTAACACTTTGTCTAGTCCTACTACACTTTGAAACAGACAGAAATAACATATCGTTCTAAAATGAAAAAATATAGAATAATCTTAATCCTATAACTTCAGTAGGTCATAGATATCTTTCATTCCAACCAAAGAAATAAATCGTCGCGACCATGGGACGATATTTTAGAAAGAAAACGAAAAAACCATCCTTTTTTGTTTGTTTGTTGTTGTTTTTTAAGAGAGAAATTTTCAATGACATCATTATTAATATTATTACTGGTTAATGGTCGAAGTAAATTTCGTCTGTACAGTAACTGGTACAGTTATTCGAGCTTGAGGGAGCCCTCTCAAGTAACGTGCAAATGTCAGTCATATAAAGTACGTGCTGGGGCGCTCTTTCCATTAAGTCTATTTTTGAATTTCTCAGTATATTTCAATTTATCCAGCTGTCATCTGTCTGTAAAGTGAGGTTCTTCTCTTGTCATTTATCCTTCTTTTAAATCTCCTCCTCCTCCTCCTCTCTCTCTCTCTCTCTCTCTCTTACCGTATTTCCCTGGTTTTCGCACTTTAATGTATTTAACTGTAGTTTCTCATTATGATACTCGTATATTTCTATTAAACTTTGGGTTTATCATTTTCATACTAAAATTGATTAATTTATTTGATAATAAAATTAAAGAGGATATCTACTTAGTATGCACGTCATCACATTCCGATGTTTGGTAAACTTTCATTCAGTCAATCTTTCTCCATCCCCCTCTCCTCTTCCTTTTATCTTTCTCTCTCTCCATGGCCCCATTTCATAAAAGATTTTTAAGTGTTTTACTCGTAAGATCAAACTTACATTCTGATGGATAATAATATCTGCATCTTTGTAGGTACGTATTTTTAAATATTAAGAGATTTAATTTTCTACTTGCATAATTAAAGGTTCAATTGTGCACCCCAGGATGCTGCTTTAAGGACAAATAGGGTGCAAATTTGAACCTTTATTTTGTAGTTTGTAGGATAGCAACTCTTGCTGGAATGGCAACTACCAGTAGTAATAGCCAATCAAGAAGCAGGATTCTTGTCATTGCCATGACAGTTGTCATTCCTATCATATCAGGTTTTTATGAAATGGGGCTCATATCTCTTTGTCCTTCGATCTGTATTATCTTTCTCACTCTCGTTATCTCTTTCTCTATATATTATTATGTAAAGGAGCATTCCAGGTGATTTTCGTAATTTCAAATCATGTAGCATATAAATCGACAGCTGCATTATAAAGATTTGTGGAATTTATTGGGGTCCTTGAGCAGAGAAACCAATACTCTGAAAAATCTTAAACAAGTTACACTGAAAAGTGTAGATGACGTAGGAGGCTCACATATTTCCGAAATGTATACAGTGTAATTCCATAACAATACCGTTTCCTTAACAAGTTCGCCTGTGTCAAATCTATGCACGCTTTCTTCTTTTACTCTGCTTCCCTGAGCCAGAACTATAATTATGTATTCTTATCATGCTTATGATGAAGCTGTCATGTCATCATCCTTGTTCATAGCAATTTATTTGTTTATTCTGAAAACGTTCCTTTTCCTCACCTCAATCACTATAAATTCTCAGTCCAACTAATTTATGATTTTTCAAATGCAGACGTCTGAAAATCATCCGTAAGTCTCCTTTAAATCACTGTTTTATTTCCCGCAGTTCCCTGCGTGCTTTGCTTATTTTAACGTTTCGATCTGATTTTCTTGCTCCTCCAACTATTGACTGCATGAAGGAACATTTTTGTTATTCATCTCAACAAGAATAAACAGTATTTTCATCATGAATTGGTTTGATTCCTGTTTTATTTATTTGGTTTCCCGAACACTCAACGTATACTTGTAAACACAAACTGGCGACTGGTCCGGCATACCATGGAAATATTGTATTGGGTAATCCAAGAGGAAGGTCGAAACGCATTGGACTGAAATGAAGCTTGAAAAAAACACACACTGCAATATAAATACAGATCTACATATTACAGTAGGCCTACCTACATCGTAGTCAAAACTATTATAAGTCTATGTCTTTATCTTCCGACAGTTGTCCTTGTACTTATACTGTCACCATCATTACTGCTCAGGTCTTCGGGAAGTTTAGATGTGGAAATTGTCATTTGATTTTAGTACAGTACCTCTGAATTCCTCTGCATATCTTATATTCGTGAAATGATTAGTCATGAAATCCAGAATATCCAACATGTCCAAGAGAAATTATCTATTTGTATGTCTCCGCCACGAAGTTTCGCAGGAGGCATTATGTTTTCGGATTGTCCGTCCGTCCGTCTGTCCTTTCGTCCTTTCGTCTGTAATAGATTTTGCGGACAGCGTAACTTAAGCCCCTGTCACAATTTTGCCAGATAGGCCCACCGTAAAAGAATTATATTTATATATACATTTATATATACATTTATATAGCGCTTAATACTGATGTTTCTAAGCGCATCAATCCGGAAAAAGAAAAGAAGAAAGTACATGTATAACATAAGAATAAAATACAGCATTATGATAAAGTGTAAATTTTCCGTTTTAGAGGAGCGTACATCGGTACATACACGCGGCCGAACAAAACGCACCTTCGGCGATTGTGTACAGGACAGTGAAACGTGCGCAAACGCATGAGAAACGAATAAGAACCGCATGCCCAAAGGACAGAACGCACGAGGAACAAATGGGTGACTCATGAGACGTACATCGAACATCAGAGAACCGTGCGTACGCGTTTGATGTGCTGTACATAGCCGTTCCATCCGTTCCATTTCTTGCAGCAACGGACTCTACTGGAGGCCTAGCGGATGGAAACGCGTGGAAAACGACAAAGTACAGTACAGATACAAGAGAAAACGTACAACTATCGGACAAGGGTCAGATCGCGCTATCCGTTTTTTTTTTTTTTTTTTTTTTTTTTTGCGAGGAAAAACTGTGCATGCACAAAGTTTTCTGGCAGCTCTGACGGAAATCACCGGAAGACAAACGTCCATGCAAAGAATAAAAAGGACATGAAACTCATTTTAACGGATATCAACGGATGCCAAAAATCGACATTCGTTTTCAATGCGTTTGCCATATCTGGCAAAGTGTGACAGAGGCATGACGAACCGTTTGAGATATCCTATATTGAGCCATCCTACTATCCTATTTGTCATGGAGTCAAAAGGTAAATGCTAATGCTAAAGTGTCACTGGGCTTGTTCTTCGCTGGATGAACTTAGATTTTCTTTCGTCAAGCAGAGCTTTTTTTCATTTAATAAACAGAGTTTATTACTAAACTTAGTTTCTCGCTTGATAAACAGAGTTTATTGATAGACTAAGTTTATTGACTTTTTACATAAATTATGTTTATTACTCTGTTTATGAAGTTAAAACAAAAACTCTTTACTGAGAGAAAATAAAAACCACGAAGACCTGAATGTATCCGCCTTTTTGTCCGTGATAAGATGAGTGAAAAACTAAGGAGCCCTATATCGCGATAAATGTACTTTTTTGCTCGATATATATTACAGTTTTTCACTCGATACACAGAGTTTCTTCATAGATTTAGTTTGCTAGACAGTTTTTCGGTTGATAAACCCAGGGAGGTGATAAACCATATTTTCGATTTATGGGACAATTGGCCTGCCATAATCAAAGGCCACACACGTGTGCGTGGGAAAACCCAGTCCCCCCCCCCCCCCATTAAACATAGAGAGTGTTCACTAGGTCATTATCAGGGAGGTGAGACCACCTCCCTGGTCATTATATAAGGTCACGGCGAAAATGAGTATTCCTAACATGGTGTTTCGTCGTCCATCTTCACAATCTGCCTTGCTCCCATGACTGATTCTCCATACTCCCTTTTATACACTGCAAAAAGTCCGGTGTTAAATAGTGAACACCGAGCTGGTGTTAAATTTTCGGTGCTCATTTATGGTGTTAAATTAACACCCCCGGGTGTCATTTCCAAATTTTAAACTGTTTTTTGAAGAGTTTCTTAGTAACTGCACTTCTTGTTGATTTTTAATTTAAACAAGACGATCAAGAATTTTACATTAAAATACTAGATTTTTGAAAAAATGTGAAAATAATTTTACACCAAAGTAACACCAGCTGGTGTGGTCCCTTATTGAAGCTGGACGGGTGTTAAACCATTGATATTAACACCAACAAGTATCAAATCAACACCATGTGGTGTCATTTTTTAATTAACACCAGTACAGTGTCAAAATAACACCTGGTACAGTGTCAAATTAACACCACAGAGTGTCAGGTGAACACTTTTCAACACCATCACAGTGCATTTTTAACACCTGTGGGTGTGGTCCTTTATTGAAGTTTGATCGGTGTTAGATTTAACACCCGTGGTGTTAAATCTAACACCCATGTTTTTACAGTGTAGGGTCCCAAAAGCCATGAAAGCCAGTCCACATTCAATTTGATTTCCCTTCGATCCATCACGGAGGCTCAACGGAAGGACGACAAGTTGTGATCATCTCCATCGAAATGCCCATCGAAGTCGGACATAAATCGACAATAGTGACGCTGCGAAAGTGAATCCGACTTTGTTAGCACAGAGAAAGGTATGTATTGTTGATACAATATGCTGATTTATCGCATGTTAAAAAACACATAACATTTTTATAATTAATGCGATCTCCCCTAACAGTATTGTCAAGCCACTTCATTCGTGTCAGGCTATAACGATTGTAATGTTGATATTGTGTGTGTGGGCCTATTTTTTAAATACACTACTCTTTGTAATATTATATGTTATAAAATGGGTTCAAGAATGTAGCCAATTGGAAGCGCTGAAATGAGTCACGTGTGCGTGCATTAATTTCTCACTAACATGCACGGCCTGACTCACAATGTTTACACAAGCAGTGCGCACTCAATCAGTTGTTACAAATGCGTCGCGCGCTACTGTACGCGCTGTCAATCCTGTAAACAACTTCTAGTTCAGGCTGCCAGCCGGCCTTTCTTGTGGATACATGTGGCGTACGTATACTCTTATACGTACATGCTCACAGTACTTTTATGTGCGGGATTTCCGAGTGCGACGTGCGGAATATGTTTGGGACGAACATCTTCGGACATCTTGACTTTTTGACTTGAGCTAGTGCTACATGTAGCTGACTGGTATTGACCCACAAAGGTACGTGAAAAATGCTGTTAGTTTTCGACCCATTTTATAAAACAAATGATGCACAGGATTATTTCGTGGCGTTAGTGGAGATGCAGCTCACTCTCGGGTATTTACAATGTAGTGCAACATGCACTCGGCTTCGCCTCGTGCATGTTTCACAATTGTAAATACCCTCGAGTTGGCTACATCTCCACTAACGCACTCTATCCTGTGCATCATTTGTATAATAAAGAATTCCAAGAGGCACTAATGCATTTTTGTACTCCCTAGATATTATCTCGTATAAGGCTTATGCATCATTACGCAATCCGTTCATTGGAAATCCATAGGTTTAGGGGCCACGCCCAGTTTTGACCATATGAAAATGACACTCATTGACATTCTAGGTCAGAAAAACTGTATGTTTCAGCTTCTTAGTGGGCCCTAATGTCATTACAAACCATCAACACCGATCCAGAATAAAGGTAAGTAATTGTTATGTATACAGGAATCGCATTATCATTTTAATTGCCGAGTTTATCTATAGTACTCGTCAGCTGTTTACTCGCTCGTTCTCTTCTCCCCGTACAACTGCCGTATGCGAATGCACGTACGCTATAGTGGAGGTCATATTTCTTATTTGACTTTTAAACATCATAAATGTGTTTTTGATGATATTTGCACCTACATCATATGGGAAATTACACATTCAAGGGTTATAAAGCTTCTCAAAGGGACATTTTTGAAACTCATGCCCATTGAGGTTTTTAAAAAAATAAAAATGTAGTGTTGATCAGTTCTTCATAAGATGAATACCTAGATGCAGGCAGTAATCTTTGATAATTGGGGTGTCATCATCACATTATTGCCTACAAAATACTTGAAAAGTCTTTGTTTTGTCAAACAGACTAACTTTATGAATTTTGACCAGTTTCAGTGGTAGCCAAACAAAGAAATACATTAAAATAACACAGTCATTCAAAGTTGTGTGATACTGATGACTGCTACAGTACAAAGATCTATCTATACCACAACAACATAATAAGAAAACAAATGTAGCCAAACAGAGTTGGAGGAGGGGGGGGGGGGGGGTAGAGGAGAGAGGTAGAGGGGGGGGGGGGGGGGGTAGGAAGGGGAAGGGGGGAGGGAGGAAGAGATCTGACACAATAGATCAACATAAACCAGCAGAGTTTGTATGGGATGAATACTTCCCATAGACTTGTGTGCATTGCATGCATCCTCTATAGGGCTCACACCCATGAATATTTCCCCATAGGGATGTGTGTTAAAGATCAAATTTCAAAAAATTCTGTAAAATAGCTGGGAGAAATGAGGTGTTTCAGCTTCACTAACCTGGATAAGCTAGATATACCCTTTCATCCATCAAATTTTCAGGGTGGATTCTTCTGTTCAAATTCTGTCCAGGGGTCCGCAGAGCCAGACTACGAGTTCTTGTCACTCAAAAAATCACCCATTTTCCGTACACGTACCCAATGAAATATGGTCCCCTCAAATTCCACCAGAAAAGCTTTCATCTTCCAACCAAAATGCAATTTGTAGAGGAATTCATACTCAATATCTGCAGCTATTCAGTTTTTTTTGCCAAACTACATCACTGATTTTTAATTAATTTTTTTCTTCATTTATTTTGGTATCTTTGGTACGAATTTGTGAAGGGGTCTGGGACATTCCATTGTATTTACGGGTGTGAGCCCTATAGGTGTACGCAGGTCTTCTGCTGTAATAACTAAGTAGCCAGCCATGCACTCTGATATGAGTCGCCAAGTGTCGCATGGTCGAAATCGGTCATTTCGTCGACGAAGTGTTCATTTCATTACGAAATGACTGTATTTCGTATAATGAATGTTCATTCTTTTACGAATTGAAAGATAATATTGAGTTTGAGTTAAAGAGAAGAAATTAATATAACTGGTTTATAAGTAAAGAGATAATTGTTAATTTAAAAAAAATAGTTTGGTAGTGGATTAGGTCAGGTTGTGATTGATGCAATAGAGAATATTGAAATCACAATTGATTAACATTGTATAGAAAGGTTAGACAGTATTAAATTTCTTGGTGTTTATATTGATAAACATTTACAATGTTTCTTTTTTTGTTGTTGTACACTTTATAGGAAAATAACTGGCACACGGAACACTTTTTACCTTATCACTTTCGAAATTGGAAGCAAAGGAATTAAGACAAGAAAAAGAACTCGCTTAAATCTATTTAAAGAAAGGCAGATGTAACGTATGTGCTGTGTAGTCAGAAACCAAGCCTAGTACTTGCTCAGCAACAACCCACTACCATCACATATATTACCCAATCACAGTTTTATACCAGTATCAGCTAAGATGCCGTTTTTCTGAACCTATCATGTAATAGTGCACCCCTGTGAAGAACCAAGAGAACACCCTGACGAGTGGCACATCAGTATCCAACTTTACTTGCACTTCAGAAGCCCATGGGCGAATAAAGATGCACGATGGAAGCTACAGTAGCTCCATGGATGCACTGAATAGCACGTATCTTTGTCATCTGCTGCCCGTTGCAAAAAAGTTACTATTATGATAACTTTGCCATCCAGTGGTAACTTCCATGGAATTCTTGATTTTGATTGGCTGTTGAGTATTGTTGCCACGGTAGTTACCATTAGATGGCAAAGTTACCATAATTGAAACTTTTATGCAACGGGCCCCTGGTCTTCATTAATCATTTATTGCACGACGACTGTCTGAAACCCATTTAAAACATACCACACAGTAAATAGAATGGAACCTGTCTCAAAGAAAAAGAAACAAAGATTAAATCTTTTCAAAGGACGATATACATAACATGTGCCGTGTGATCCGAAGCCAATAAGGCTAGCACTTTCCCAGCAACATCGCAACCCATTACCGTCAGAATGATACCAAATTATGATATGCAGTACACCAATGCCATAGCATAGACGGAGCTGCTTTTCACCTATTGTACAAAGTTATGTATATTTACTGTTTATGAGTGCGGTGGTTCCGAATTTTACATGAGCGTGCAAGATTAACCGTTCTATTCAACGATGCGAAGCGGAGTTACTGGAACGGTTAAACTTTCACCGAATGTAATAATTCGAACCGTGACGGTAGTACGAATGATAAAAAGTTGAATGTCAAACACATGATAATATAGGCCTGGTCTATATAGAGCAAAATATATCTTCATAGGAGGACACTTAATAGTTAGGCTTAGATCTAGATCTGGATCTAGGTCTTGCTGGCAGCGCAAACGGGTGCGCGTATAAATCAATGCTTTACGACGCACAAGTTCCGTGTGTCCTAGGATCTATTACACGGATGACTCGATTGATTTACCGTTAGAAGGAAGACGCATTTTTGTCTTGTTTTGTTTCTTGTGCGCAATTATACGTCATTTATCTACTTTATCAACTATACATTGACTCCAAACTTAATTTTCCTTTTTTTTTTCTTTTTTTTTCGTGAAAACCACCACCGGTTAACAACCTCAAGCCTGCCCTCTATTGCTCAGACATCGTTTAGCTCTCTCATCCAAATAATTTATATGAACTCTGACTACGTGCATCCGACGTGTCCTATGTAGCAAGTTCAGGACTTGACATCATGTAAGCATGTTCAGTTTTTGTTTTCAGACCACCTTCCACCTTATCTAAGGATCACCTAGGGAGGGTTTTGCTTTTCTTGATAATTGATTCACTGGTACGTCTGCTGTGAAAATTCCTCACAGATAACACGATTTATCCACATGTTTCA
This sequence comes from Diadema setosum, assembly GCF_964275005.1. Classification (NCBI taxonomy): domain Eukaryota; kingdom Metazoa; phylum Echinodermata; class Echinoidea; order Diadematoida; family Diadematidae; genus Diadema; species Diadema setosum. The sequence continues at coordinate 33,693,786 of NC_092700.1, read as the reverse complement.
TCTCGTCTCCATGTACCACGGATTTTTTTTTTCACCTCGTTGCTCACTCGTGTCCTGTTTTGTTACAACAAGCCATGCACTCTGTGTTTGTTTTCTTATAATCAATGTGTTGACCAGCTTCTTGCCTTCCTCACTTATTTTCCCTCGATGATGTTTTTAGAACTTTAAGTGAATTTGCTATTTAAAAAAAGTGAAAATTTTATGATTATATCTCAATATTTCGATCTGTCTTCTGACAGAATAATTAATTATGCTTTCATCACTTTGTAGTTGAACCACAGACTGTTGCAGTCTGGTTTCATTAAGCGTTTTCTTAGGTATTATTGCGAGCAACACAGCGTCATGTTTGATGACTCGGATTTTTACACAGCGCTGTCCTGAATTTGTAGTCATGGACGCATACGTAGTGTAGTGCATGTAAAGAAAGAGGTGCCCTTTGCAATGAAGAAGCACATGTGAAAAAAAAAAAATATTATTCCAGACAACCGATGTATATTACGCTAGGGATGTGGAAAATAGATGCACCACACAGTGACATATCATCATACTTACCCTGTATTGCCTAAATGACTTCAAAAAAAAAGTGGCAATGATACCTCAGAATATCAAAACAGCAGATAAGACAAGATCTGAGTGAATCATTATGATTAAAGTCAGTACAAATCATTCGTTGATGCAGAAATTCTCACTCTGTTGATATGAAAATTAAAATAGGGGGAAAATCGCAGCGCGGATGAATGATACTGCCTTACCTGTCTTGGAAATCAAGATGGATATCCTTTATCTCAGAGAACAATATTGGGCCTACAATTAGTTATTTCAAGAAAATATTACGTCGGGATCACGTCAAGTAAACACACATAGACACACACCCACTTTACACACACACTGGTTGCCTAAGCACATACAGGCAGTCAGGATATACACGAGACAAACATACATTTCTAGGCCATGTGACTGGCATATCTTCGTAAGGGCGTACCTTTCTCACTGTAAAACATTTTTCTGTTGCTTCAGTTTCGCTGCGACCAAGGGTCATGCACACAATACTTTATAATTATGCACATTAGCGCGGGTCATTGAGATCCGGTAGGCGCGCGAACCGCGCACTGCCACTTTTCCCACCGAGTGTGTAATCCCCGTGAAGCGGAACACAATGACACGCATATATCCTGGAGCAGAAAGACCACTTCCACTGTTTGTTTGTGCAAGGTGACAAAGCAATAGAAGGAAAATGTCTCGTCGCTTTCAGTGGAATGGTAGAAAGGGGAACAATGAAGAGTTTGAGTAGTCCTTGGTCAATGCCACGTCTTTTCCACGACGGGATATGAAAGGGGAAAACCCCTTTCCTCCCAAATTGGTTCTCTCTTAAAGGCATTATCTACCATTTGCAGATGAAACAAAAGCCCAGGTTTAGTCCATCAAAATAGTATTAAAATGTGAGTTAGGGATAGAAACAACCAATGCAAAAAAAAAAAAAAGAAGAAGAGAGAATTAAACAGAATAATCAATGTTCGGTATTGTTAAATTTACAAAATGTGAACAATAGTTATGACAAAATTGTTTCTAGAATAAACCGTCTAATAGTAATCCAAAAAAAAAAAAAATAGTAATATCTCCTTATATTTTAGGCTTCGTGGCAAAATTTTTGTACGGTAGGATGTTTTGTAATACAACTGACCAACTAATAATGCATAAGGTGTGATAACTCGAACATTTGATTTTTCTTTTTTTTAATCATTGCTCCAAATGGTAAACAATACCTTTATAACCATGGCAGGATATACAGCGAGCGAGCGAGATGGAGGGAGAGGGGAGAGAGGGAGAGATAAAGTGAGAGATAAATAATGATGGCAATTATGATAGTAGTAGGGGAAGCAGCGGCAGTAGTAGAAGTAGTAGAAGTAGTAGTAGCAGCAGCAGCAGTAGAAGTAGTAGAAGTAGTAGTAGCAGCAGCAGTAGTAGAAGTAGTAGAAGTTGTATCATACAGTAGAATCAGCAGCAGCAGCAGTAGCATAAAATTAAAGTTGTAGTAGTAGTATAGTAGCAGCAGCAGCAGTAGAAGTAGTAGAAGTAATAGTAGTAGTAGTAGTAGTAGTAGTAGTAGTAGTAGTAGTAGTAGTAGTAGAAGCAGTAGTAGTAGTAGTAGTAGTAGCAGCCGCAGTAGTAGAAGCAGCAGTAATAGTAGTAGTAGTAGTAGTAGCAGCCGCAGTAGTAGAAGCAGTAGTAGAAGCAGTAGTAGTAGAAGCAGCAGCAGTAGTATAGGTTTTCCCATTCATTTTCAAACTTTTTTCATTCAATTTCACAAATTTTTACTTCAATTTCGTCGCGGAATGTCGGGAGTAGGCCAATCTTACTTTCAAATTCGTCTTTCGTTGTTCATTTTCAAATAAAGTCCATTCAATTTAGTCATTTGGCATACATTTTCGTCATTCACAGTTCAAATTCGTCAGTCTCACTCGCAGCACTTAAAACAGCAGTATCGATTTCGTCTTTTGTCAATCATTTTCGTTAAATTTTCATTCATATTCGTCTCATATCTCTACCCGGTGTGATTTTGTAGTCATTCGTGTATTTTTTTTTTTCTGTAACCGTTCACATTTTACATTCACACAAGTGCCCCCCCCCACACACACAGAACCACAGAATACAGACACACACACAAGCAATCCGAGTACACACTGATACAAACAGACGTATACCGTCTCGCAAACGAAAACACTGACATGACTGACAAACGATTTCTAGGCAAACATGATTAAAGACAAAATTTAAGTGTAGAATTATCGCCTATTTAATGTCAAAGAATAGATAACATTAATATGTTTGCTGCTTTCCAGGGTACAAAATTTTAACTTTGCTTCATGCATTATGATGCGAAAACCTGAACATTACGAGTTAAAGTTCAAAATGTGACACTGACATACTGTCCTGGGTTATGACTTTTGACTGTCGTTTATCCTTCAATCATTTTCGTTGGCAGTCTTGTTTTTCGTATGTATTGTTAAAGCAAATGGTTAGGGAATAATGTGTAACGATACAGTTTACGAGAGAAAGTAAAAATATGTCGGCTTAAAGTTGGTTCACCATCAAAATAAAGAATCGACAATATCTGACTAATCTGAATGAAAAATTCATGAAATTGTGTGAACAAAAACGAATTTGATCTTCACATTCTGCGATCCGTCAGCGGGAGGGACGAATTTGAATGACAATTGACAATTCTGAATGCTACGTCTTCGAAAATGTTTGACGAAAAACGAATTACAATGACAATTGACGAAATTGAAGTTAGGATTTGCGTTCCACCTGCTTCTCGGGACGAAATTGAATAAAAATCTTTGAAATTGAATGACAAAAGTGCGAAAATGGATGGGAAAACCTATAGTAGTAGTAGTAACAGCCGCAGTAGTAGAAGTAGTAGTAGTAGTAGTAGCAGCAGCGGCTGCAGTAGCAGCAGTAGTAAATTAAAATAGTATAGTAGTAGTAGCAGCAGCAGCAGTATTAGAAGTATTAGAGGTAGTAGTAGTAGTAGTAGTAGTAGTAGTAGTAGTAGTAGTAGTAGTAGTAGTCTAACGGTAGTAATAATAGTAGTAGCAGCCGCAGTAGTAGAAGTAGTAGAAGTAGAAGTAGAAGTAGTAGTTGTAGCAGCAGTAAGATGAAAAATCTGTAGCGTCTATTACAAAATGCTTCTAAGAGAACGAGAAATGAGTGGGAGAATCTATTTTCCAAGTTTACTCTTTCAAGCATGAAATACGGGCCTTGCTACATGACCCATTGTTAATCAAGTAGCACAGATCTCTTGAAATTCTAAAGTGTTCTACAATCTGTATCATCACGCTGTAGTACACACTGCATTTCCACAATACCATGTTATGATGCATGACTTTGTGTATATGGATCATGTATGTAATATAAAACTATATAAACATTTATATGTAAGTTCGTGTATGTTAGTGTTTGTGCATACATTATCTTTAAAGAGGTGTACTGAGCAATGTTCATAATTATCTCCGTGTAAATGGAAAAGAAGAAGTCATATATGTATATATAATATATATATATATATATATATATATATATATATATATATATATATATGCAGAAAGATGTATGTTTAGAGAGATATCTATCTATAGATAGTTTGGGAGTACAAATATGCGGAGATATTAGGGCACGATAGGGTGACATATACCCTCAACCACCAGTTGGGAGCGTAGCCTACAATGCCTACAGCGAATACACTACAGCACAATTATAAACGTTTCCTAATATGGGCATATCTGGATAAATTGGTTGAGGGGTCGTGAAATATAGCACACATTATCCCGTAACAATTTTAATACCACCTGAATCTTACAATAGAAGTGCATTGCAGCGCATCATGTCGAGCATAATCGGTGAGCGTGCGCGTAGGTTAACCATGTTAACGTCATACAACAAAAGATTTAGCTTTCTGTCACTGATTCTACTTGAACGTGAATATGTCTGTAACAATCATCCCACACAGATCAAAGGGCATAATATTGTGATCATGCCATTACGTACAGGGCAAGGGAGATACATTGGACATTAGTGAAAAGACTCAAAGATTGATCCCGACTTTATGTGTCTGCCCCCCCCCCCCCCCGCTTTGTAGCAAAACTATGATGAATTACATATTTGCAGCGTAATTGGCTTCGTTCATAAAGGGAAGAAAACGATAAAAAAAGTGCCAGATTTACTGCGAAATGTGAACGCATAGAGAGCATAAAAGCCGTATGGATTGAAATTCTATGGAAAGCGCCCAAGTCTAATGTGGCAGGAGTGGCGTGACATACCCATCTGGAAGAACACGTTTGAATGTCTGTCTTTCATGGCAGACAGTATACACAGTACATGAATAGAGAGGATTCTACTGATGTGAAAATCCCCTCTCTTTGCCTGTTGACTTTGATGAATAATGAAAAGAAGGACACGAAAAAAAAATACATAACGCACCTCAAGAAAAAATATTAAGAGGTGTGCCTGTCTGCATTACTCTTCTTCAGCTAACTTTTTGCATTGACATTGCATTTCGAAATCCTTAAAGATTTCACCCAGTCGGCTAAACGGTGTTTCCCCCTTGCTGTCTCGTTAACGTGCCTATCACGATTCCAACCTCCCTACTTATCTTGTCCCCATCACAAAACAAGACAAAACAATTGAACAAAAAAAAACAACCCCAAAACAAGAAACTCTCAAAGTGATTGTCATTTAAAGTGACAGAATAAAACGAAGTGTATAGAGTATACAGCATAGAACGAAATAAAATGAAATGAAAAGAAATGAAATTAGAGGGGACAGAGATATAGAATTAATTAAGGAGTTTTTAATAAGAGAAAAAAAAACGTGAAGGGAGGCAAAGAAATCCGAAGAGAATACGGTGATTCTAATGATTGTGGTGATGATATTGGTGGTGATGATGATGATGATGTTAAAGATGGTGATGATGATGATGATGTTAAAGATGGTGATGATGATGATGATGATGAGGAGGAGGAGGAGGAGGAGAATGGTGATGTTGATGGTGATAGGAATACTGATGATGATGATGATTATGATGATGATATTCATGATGATGATGATGATGATGATGAAGGTTATACAGGGCCGGCGGAACGTTTTCAAAAGTAGGCTGGTAGGGGCCCACTTCCGTGTTTCATGAGCTAACAAGCAAAAAAAAAAAGCAAAAAAAAAAAGGGCATTCAGCGCTTTCTTCACCTGACAAGCAAAAAAAAAAAAAAAAAAAAAAAGGTCTTCAGCGCAGAAACATAACCTTACCACGCCCAACACTTCCAGATCTCCTTCTATTTCTTTTTAGTGCCACTTACGCACTTCCGGGATAAAAAAAAAAAAAAAAAGTGTGGGGGGCCTAAAGTGGTGAAACCTTATGCATTCCTTTGTATGGTCGAAAAAAGAAAAGTGGGGGGGGGGGGCGAGTCCCCCCCCCCTCCTTATGATATGATGGGGCTGATGATGATGATGATGATGATGATGATGATGATGATGATGATGATGATGATGAAGAAAATGAGAAGAAGAACACGCATAATGATTATGCTGAGTGTGATTGGGACAGATTAGACAGTCTGAAATTGTACAACATCAGGAAGAAGAGGAGGCTATGCCAGGTATTATTTTGTAATACTAATAGACCGTGAATAATGACTGACGTTTAATATCCAGCCGCTACTCGATTCTTTGAGAGCTGTGTTCACATGCGATGTATTGACTTTGTATCTTCACCATGGGAAAGGTATTTCAGATGCAACGCAGTTTTGTCTGTGGCGAAGGTGTGTTGAACATGTCGGACAGCTTTGTTTACAATCCCCAGAGAGATATTGTACAAATTCACTTTGTATCGATGCTCTATAAAGTGAGTGTTTGTTTGTGTGTCTGCGTCTGTGTGTGTATATATATGTGTGTGTATGCATGTTTGTGAACAGCCATAGAGATGCACGTATATGTGAACCCATGCATTACCATGTGTGACACCCCTGCCTAAACAATTCATAACAAAAGCATAAAATTATTCCCAGTTGAATCGTGTACAGTAGCTTGTGTTCTGATAAACCCGTGTGTTCCAGTTAGGGCGAAGTGTGTGTGTGGTTTCTGTATGCAGTGGTAAGTGTGTCGTTTGTGATGCATTGAATATTCAATGCAAAAAGTTAGCTGAAGAAGAGTAATTGTTTCATGGTTTTATCGGTTACTGTACAGCGCGTTATTCCGAAGGTTCGTTATTCCGAAGGTTCGTAGTTCCGAATTTCATTTTCGGATTAACGAATCTTCGGAATAACGAAACTTCGAAATAACGCCACAAATGTTCGGATCAACGAACCCTTTTTCATTTTCGGATTAACGAGCCTCTAGGTAAAGGGAATTTGCGTGTTTCGGATTAACGAACCTTCGGAATAACGAACCTTTGGAATAGCGAACCTTCGGAATAACGAACAGAACCCGTTTTATCAACCGATGCTGTCTGATTGTGTCTTTGAAGTGTATTCAATAGTAGAATGATCAACAAAATACAGTGATTTCTATCAATGATACATCATCCAATGTTTAATAAATATTGCCAACCTTGTAGTCGGATTATCATAATTAGCACTATTTTCAATGACAGTTTTCTAATGTCGTTTCTCTACCTAGCTCGTTACGTAAAACGCCGCGGAAATCTCGGATTTCAATTACACCACGTCTTGACAATCAGGTTTTTTGGAGTACATCACGTATTGTGTCATTAAGTTAGGGGGCAGAGCGGATTCTCACGTCACTGACGTTATGATTTTTGCAATACCTGGAAGTCACAGTATCGTGTTTTTTTCGTTACAGCAAACGAAAACCAACACTATCTGTCCAATCTGTCCATCTACCTATCAATCTGTTCGTTCTATCTATCTATCTATCTATCTATCTATCTATCTATCTATCTATCTATCTATCCATCTATCTATCTATCTATCTATCTATCTATCTATCTATCTATCTATCTATCTATCTGTTATATCTATCTATCTATCTATCTATCTATCTATATCTGTCTATCTCCATCTATCTATCTATCTATCTATCTATCTATCTATATCTGTCTATCTCCATCTATCTATCTATCTATCTATCTATCTATCTATCTATCTGTCTATCTATCTATATCTATCTGATAATATTGCAAAAAGCTCTCTGTGTGTGACGTCAATTACTGAAGTCACAGTTTCACTCATTTTCTCCAAACTTCCACTGATACCAGTGAGTATGTAACAGGGTGTACAATGCAGGCCCCTACCTAACTTTGTCGTGGGAATTGCCATGTTTCGTAGTGAACGGGTTAAGCTTCGCAGCTCTATGGTTAAACACATGTCACCCCAATGGAATATGCCTAATACCCGTGCCGTGAGTAAACTCCAGTGCTCACTTCCCATAGTCAAATACAAAAGGAGTTCACCGACTTTTTCATTCTATTTGAGTCCTGCCGAACAAAAGAACTACGTATTGCTTAGCGGATCCACCCAATGGCATGTCCTATTATTTCCCAGTATAAGCTGCCGCGCAGTACGCCACATCCCGCCTGGGCAGTCGTACAAACGATAGGAGCATGTACATGTATTAATACCGTACGCACGCCGTGAGTTGTAGCTTGTTGAAAGTGCTCGACATGCGGCGGCTTCCAGTGTTACTCAGTGGGGAAGTTTCGCATAGACCAGTACGCTCTTCTCTCGCTCTCGCAAGAACTAGAGATGGAAATAACACCTGTTCAAGTTGAGCTAGTGTAACACCTTTTAAAGTGGTAAGTACCCACCTGTTAACACGCAGGATATTGACTTGGGTTTTATATTTGCATTGTTTCTGTAATACATAAATGAACAATATTGTCATCGGTGTACAAATTCGGTTGTACGTGGCGCGCAGTTTTTACTGTGTAATGAAGTTTATCATTGTTAGACAGCAAACCCCTTTCAATATCAATTAGGCGGACCTACAATGTATGACAACGCACCCATTCATTGCGTTGCGGGTGAGTTATTTATACTATAGTATTAGAATTAAGATATCAACGATTTTTACTGGAACATATGCATGTACCACGATCCTGAATGTGTAGTTACCAGAACTATAGAGAAGACGTCTACTCAGGTTTGAGTGGAGATCTCTCTCACTTTCAGTCTCACGTCTTCTTGAAGTAGCCTGTAGAGTACAAGCTATACCCGCCGTGTGCCTGGCAGGAGGGCCTTAGCATTGTGTTAATTTTACCATGCTAGGGCCGTTCTGCCGGGCACATATCATGCAAGATGTGCATGTAGCCCGGCCGCATAAACGATGCACTAGTATACAAATATTGACTGCTCATGAGGATGGTGGTGGAAATTTAATATCATTCCCAAGGTGCTTTTCATACCGACCCTTCTACCACCCGAGGCGTCAGATATAATAACTTTATACGTATTGTATCTCAAGGGCGCGTATCTAGGCATGGTGTTTATAGTATCTCATTGTCACATAAACATACGCTGTACTTCACTGATGGCCTAGATCCAACTTTTAAAATCCCAAGTACCAGTACATAATTGTGTGGTTTTGTGATGGTACTGTATATCAAATAAACACAATGTATACATGTTTGTATAATGTATTCTATATTGTGTATCTCATACAATGTACCTACAGTACAAGATAGGGTAATTACATTGTATATGAACATGATTATAATACATGTATTGTACACTATGAACATGATTATAATACATGTATTGTACACTGTACATGAGAGTGAGGGAAATACTTTATAAATTATATGAGAATTATACAATTATTCATATGTTTCAGTAATATATTCATACATGCTAACAGAAGATATGATGTTATTTGATTTGAGGTGTGATTTTTTTTCCAGTTTTTTTTTTTTTTTAACAGCTGTATACCAGTTGTTTGATTTGCAAACATTTACAATATTGATGTACAAACTAGCACTTACAACTGTATACCAGAAAGGGAAAAGTCATTCTGCATTCACGTAGACTGTCATACAATGTGCATGTAGTTTTTATATTCTTATACATACACGTAGATGAATGCACATTATGGCATAGTAAAAGTCCCATCAACATGTGTGGACATACAAAAGTTGTAGAAATACTACTTAGTGAATAACTGTTTTCGAGCAAAAGTAACATCAAACCCAACCCAATGTGTATATTAGAGTTTACTTTGACATTCATCGCCACACAACTCTTACTTTTTAACATGTAAATTTACAGATTTTTAATTCATTCTCAGTGGATGTTATATAAATGTCAATACCCTAATACTACTCCTTATGTAGGAACCGTACGTGGCCCAGTATTTTTTTTTCTCAATCTTCCAAATCCCTTACTCGAATTCGATTTTCACTTGCTATTATACACAGTGTGCGATTGTGACCGATAGCACTGGTTTGTGAAGCATGTGAAATTTTGAAATCGGTTTATTGTCTTTTTTGTTTCATTATTATTATTATCATTAATATTGTTCTTGTTATTGTTACCTTTTATGTTACCATTATTATCTTTTATTATTATTATTATTATTATTATTATTAGCAATATTAGCTTTATCATTATTATTATACTTTAATCATTATAGTTATTCTCACTCTCATTACTTCCATCCGTGTTTTTTTGTTTGTTCGTTTGTTTGTTTGTTAGTTTTATATTTGCATTTTTCTTCATTTCGATTCAAAATAATATCAGGATAATATTAAACATTTTCAATACAAAATAACATCATCAATAGTTTTCTTCAACATTACGGACGAAAGAATATACAGTGCAAACATAACTTACAAATCTATCATCAACGATGATAAACGAAGCCAGATAAAAGGAAATGTTTATAAGGTGTAAATGCATCAAACCACGTATCGTAAGCGTGTGCTTGAAATGAAAGTGGCCTGAGGAAGTGGTAGTGGGAAAAAAAAGATCGAAAAAGAATGGGAGTGTTAAAGGGATCGTATAGTTTTAGTTGAAACCTAATTTAAGGTTTCTAACAATGTTGGTGAGATAATGAGAAACATCTTATAAAATATGAAAGAGCATGTACAGTTTGTAATTCCATGAGGAATTCAACGTTTATTTGATGAAAATTGGTTTTGAAATGGCTGAGATATCCAAAACAGAGCGATTCTAATAAATTGTGGGACCCACCTTTTATTACGATCGCTTTGTTTTACTTTGTTTTTGGATGTTTCAGTCATTCCAAACCCGATTTTCATCAAATAAACTTTGAATTCCTCTTAAAATATGCCCTGTACTATTTCAAGTGTTTTCTTGGTATCTCGCAAAAAGGTTAAAAGCCCAATTTTCATCCCCACTAATACTGTACCATCCCTTTAAGCCTGATATTGTGCAAGGTGCAAGGTGCATCGTGCTAAGTGCGGAAGTGCATGGACCTCAAAATGATAGATAACCGGGAATGAAAAAAAAAAAAGATTCAGAAATAATTTTTAAGGCATACGGTTTCGTAAAGCCAGCGTAAACTTGCATGGAGTGGCAATTTCGCAAAAGACTTTCCTTTTTCAAAATCTACAGCGTAAAATTCAGAAGAGACGTATTATTACTGTACATGTTTCTTCGTACCCAGATGTTTTACGTGATTGAATTGCTGGCCTCACAGGAAGTAGCGGCTAGTGCATGAAAACAGGTCTTTCATTTGTGCACTTTATATGATATACATGTCCAGATACATGCATATATATATATATATATATATATATATATACATGTATATACAACTTGTATGTATATATATATATATACACTGTATATAAACATGTACATATACAAATATATTAACACTACATACAATGTATACACATTGTAATATATATATCATATATTTGTATATACACGTATATAGACCGTCTTATACACTGTATATCTACATGTAGGCCCTACATGCATAATAATACATCCACGTTGTATAACATTATCATTTTGTTAATTGTTATATTATTTTGTTCTGATTATTATGGTTAGACTAAATCATATTCTTTCAGATCACAGCATAAATTGATAATAATTTTATTATTTTCCCTATAATAACCCTCTCTGCTCTCCCTCTCTCTCACTCAGTTTACCGGTGTATAGCCTTTTGTTAAGGCCCTGTATGGGGCGAGCGAAGCGAGCCCAGCCGAGTGCGACAGTCCAACTCAGCTGAGCTCAATGACATTTCGTTCGCCTCATTCGCTCACCAGCAAATAGCGAGGGGGCCTTGGCAAAAGGCTAACCGCTGTATTGTTCACGCATGGTCTTGACAATGCCAATGTAGTCAATATTGGGCGGAAGGTGTCAACATTGAATGAGACCGTCGAGGTTTGGTGGAGGTCAGGGCCATGTGGGCATGTTCAACACTTTTGAGGCACGTTGGTTCACGCGTGACAAAGAAAGTAAGGGTTCCGAGAGAAGAAACCAGAAATACAGAAAGAATAAGAACGAAAACATTAAGTGCCTCCTGCCGGTTGCTCTATCACCAAGTCGACGCAATACATTTTATGAATATAATGTAAACTGTACAAATACACACCCAACAATGATGTGACGCTTCGTTTTCTTTTTTATGTACCCACAGCTCTATAAATACTCTTCCAGACTTTCGCATAACTACTGATTCTCAGTGTAGCTGAGTTACAGAGAGGTCATCGAAGCCTCACACGCACTTTGGCTTACCACTCGTCTGTTCATCGTGATCCCAAGCAGGTTACAGACAGTGCGTGACGATAAGATCCTTGTTCAGTTGTCGAATTCATCAAACATCTGGAATATGAGACTACTAGCTGGGGTGATGTTGACACCGAGATGACGTTGCAGACCCGTCCCTGGTACAAGGTTGTGAACTTCTGCCGTTGTTTGGGGTCGGAACGATCTTCTTCTCGCTTGGAGAGCAACTGAAAGACAGCGCTGCACCATGATGGACAAACTCGGCTTTCACGAAAGATTCAAGTTTGCTCGACAGCCGATCAAGCTCGATCAGATACCACGCGATCAATTCCCGCTGATCGTGCGAATCGTCGAGTGCACGGTTGAAGGAAGTGGTCTATCTAATAAAGAGGTAAGAGCTCTTTAAAGACTTTATACTTTGATAAAAGCATGTTTGTGTAATATATCTGTATATAGGTATCTAAAGGACCAGAAATATTCATCTTCAATCATTTTGACTCTGATATTCCAAGCCTCAGGTTTACAAGGGTAACTGAGTTTTGAATTATTGTTTGTGGCCACAAGGAAAGCAATGAAATGTTTTTACACAAGCAGTCGCGGGACCAACAGCTTTAAGTGCCGATCGAGTGACTACTTAAAGAGCGCTCTAGTGTTACAGCGTAATCATATTGGTTTAAGTATTTGTCTTTAACTCTTTTATCAAAAGAACAGCTACATGTAAACATAAAAAGGGAACACATTGGTATGCGCCTAAACTTTCAGAAAAACTTGAAAAAAAAAACTGTTCTCAAGAAGTACTAGTAATGCTATAGCGTTTCATTCAGCTCTTCATGTTGAGAAGACGTACATGTAGGCCCTATACATGTAAGTTGTCCCAATTCTCTGCCATCTGATCACGGGTATGCATTTATATGTAGTGTTCCTTGAACAAAAACATATGGATTGACAAATACATGCACACACACACACACACACACACACACACACATATGTATATGTATATATATATATATATATATATATATATCCAAATACTGATTCAAAGCGGCAGGTTCTCCTCATCATGACGATAGTGGGAACTGCATCTAGAAAATGTGACTACACGTTGATGAGTTTCGCAGGTGCCAAAGGTTTCTGATAGACAAATAGGAGTGACGTCATTCTTGTCATCCCCAGAAATGCTGTCCATCAAAATTGATACTCGTAGTCGGCACCACCGTTACAGTGGACTCCCGTTATAATGAAGTTCTCGGGACCGGACTTTTTCTGTCGTATCGAAATTTCGTTATAACCGAACAAATGAACAATAAAGAACATAAAGCGGATAATGTTTTTGAATGAATTTTTACTTCGTTGGAAACCAGAATGTCGTTATAACCGTGTTCGTTGTAACGGGGGTGCACTGTATTGGTATCAGTGTCTAAACCTTCATAATCGTCATTTCAATACCGTCTGTTCTTCTGCAGATCAGAGTAAATCATCATCCTCCTTGTTTGTTTGTTTGTTTTTTTTTTCTACCTCCGTCACTTACCTCCTCAGATCCTCCGGCTAAATGGAGATGGCTTCGAGCGGCGAGTTCTGGCGGTGGACTCCTCCAAACGGACGTGGAGCTTTCCAGTCCACACCGGCGCCAAGTTTGATATCGTTGGCAAAAAGAATAGTAAGTTTCTTTTTCGATTTTACTCCTTCAGTTCACTGATTTTCTGTTTACCTCGAGATAATGTTATCGGTTTCGGTCTCGAGATTGTAGTATGCAATCCCGTCTCGGGCCAAGGTTTTCAGGCCCTTCATCACAAGGTCGCTTGCTTTACATGCATGAATTGCCCTCTTGGTGGCAACGTACAGCTAAATCGCAGTGCAAAATATGATATAATTAAGCTTATGTTTACATTGTATGTCGTATCGTGGTAATGCTTCAGGCGTGTACGTTTACGCTGTCTTTGAATGGCTTACTTCCGTTTCTCAATAATTTGATATTCTGTCATTACTTCATCTTTAGCTCGTTGCCTGTCAGCAAGATAATGCGATACCATGTGACGACCAAAAAGCACTGTGTTAACCACACAGCCTATCAACATTTTGCCCCGGCATGCCAAACAGAAATTGGAAATTAGAACCAGTAGGAAGTGATAAGACGATTAAAAGCAAAGACGGCGCCCCATCCTTTGCCTAAACCCGTTAAAGACTTGTCTCGAGAATACTCGGGCAAGTGTCTATTATGGGAAACGCGTGATATAACATTAAAGGGTTTACAACATGAAGTTTTTCAAATTCATGGAATTCTCAAATTCATGGAATTCTTCCGTCGAGATGTTTTCATTGCAACTGATTGACAAATTGCCCTACATTGACGTAAATTTCCGTCGATGTAGGGCAATTTGTCAATCAGTTGCAATAACATGAAGTTTGTACCTCAAACTTTCCGCCTTGTCAATACAAGATCATACAGAATCTCTTGCTACTCTGTTTTTTTTTTAATGTAAAGATTTTAATCCGTATTTGTGTTTTTTCTCTCACGTTAGTCTTGTACTTTCGTTTGCGTTTACCGTACTATGCACATAGATGCCCATGGTTCCACTTACATACGGGAAATTGTCGAGAATTCAAGCAACAAGAGACCGAAGAAAATTCGATTCTCACAGATCGACACGTCGCAGATTCGCGTCGCCGGGCAGGATCCAGACCCGATACCGTCCGATCTGATTCTGAAAATCAAACAAGTCAACCAGGTTCGATACTTCACCGCAAATCGCCTCGTGGCCGGTAAGTTGGAATCTTCCATATAGACTATGTGGGCAGAGAAGATGAATGATTATGGTTTGGTAGATCTATAGATAACATGGTGATGGGGGCGCAGTGGCATAGTGAATAAGATTCCCGACTCCCAATCGGAGGACCCGAGGTCGGACCTCACCCAGTGCTAGAGTCCTTGGATAATGGTACGTTCCCACTGCCGATCAGATCAACTCGATCAATCCCGATCAAGCTTTTTTAGCCTGGTCGGGCTCGCTCGGCATTGGTATTCGGGGTCGATCTACCTTGATCGGCATCGCTCCTGCTTCCTTCACGATAATTTTGGACATGTCCAAAATATTCGAGTAGGAAGCCCGAACACCAATAGCTCGGGTAGTGATCGAGAAGAGATCGTGCTGATCGGGAATCGGTCGTATAGAAATCTAGTGTGGTCGGGACGGATTTTTCCCCGAGCTCAGTTCCCGATCATCTCGAGTTATACCCGAATGCTACACGATTGATTTCAGATCATCTCGATCCATGATTCATCAGTTTCATGAATAACTCGACCGCTACACGACCGATACAGAACTGCTATCGATTGATACTCGACTAAACTCGATCATGCTTCGACCGTCACTCGATCAAATACCGAGCACTTTTTGACAGTGGTTGCAGCAAGTGCAGACGTACTTTCTTAGCACTCATTTATTGTTCAGGTATTAAGAAAAAACATATGCAATCCTTGGTCACGTTAAAAAGTTAAATGTCGTCAGTTTCTTCATCCACTCCTGGCCCACTGAAGAAAAGAAAAGGGCCACGAAGAGAGGGAAAAGAGAACAAACCCTAAACAGCAGACATGACAGAATTTGACTCTCCTGACAAAAATATCAGAAGTAAGAAAAGAAACACAACTGAAACTGAGAAAAAATCGGTATTCTGGTAATATGACTGTAACGTGAAAGGAAATTTTCTAGAGTATATACTTTACTTATAAACTGAGAAATGTTTCTTGAATTCTTTTGCTAGTTTGTCTGTTTCAAAGTTGAAGTTGGTTACGTTGATATAAAATCTATTTCTTACGCTGACGTGTTAAAACAGTAGTTGTAACCTAGATTCATAAATGCTCAGTGACTTACTTTACTTTTATTTACGTAGATGTTACACTTTTGCTTCGCTTAATAAGGTTTTTTTTTTATTGAGAGTTGTATGTACATTGCTTGAAGTCCACCTCGATATCGATTGGCTGGGATGAGTTGACAAAAAAAAAATTAACAACCAAGATTTTCATCATTTTTTGCTAGTGTAAAATGTTATATTGTTTCATTTTCATAATAATGTACTCTGTTCCACATATCAGCACACTTCATGACTTTAGAAATTAATATGATACATGTATTTTATTTTACACACTCTTGGGCCTGTATAATTTATCAATGAATACATAGATATTTTTCATTCACTTTTTCATTCTTTAATAATGAGAACAATAATTACAAAGACAACACGACTCATTTGGGGTGTAGAACAGTCATTTTTTTTTCAACTCTATATAATGGTGCATTTATGGGCATATAGGCCTATGTTTCATTTTAGACCAAATTAATTTCAGCCCACCTATATGTCATGCACTTATACGAAGCGTGGCGGTGTGACATTTCTTTTTTTTAAATGAGACATCAAACTTAGATTTGCTTTTCTTCACATCCAGTGAAAATATCGAATGCATATGAACGAACCTATTACAGGTATTACACATGGTGTCCCGGCAGACAGAGTGCTACAAAACTGTCTCTTATTTAAAAAAGATATGAGCGACTGAATGAAATCGTTACATTATTCAATAGAAAGAACATCTCAAATGTTATTTGACACAATGATCATCAATCTTCGTGCACGTGCTTTGATCTCCATGAAAATGTGTGATTTACAAATCTGTTACTTTCCGCACTGATATCCTACTTGACTGAGCGATAGTAAAGCCGTAAAAACTGATAACGAATGCGTCAAAAATAGCTACTGAAAACGGATAAAATGAATGAATACAAATGAATGAATTTTTGGTACCTTTTTGAGTGGCTGACAAACAGTAGTGATCAGTTTTTGTCATCGATTTTTTTTTCAGGAAATATGACTACAGAATCGAAACGCCTGCACGAGAATTGATGATTGTGGTTTCAAAATAGGAAGTGTTCTTCTATCAACTACAGGTTTTCCCGGCCAATTTCGCACTTTTGTCAGTCCAATTCCTACTTGCTGCATTCAATTTGGCAAAATATACCAAAGATGACATGTTCGGTATAGTTTAATTTTATGATCTCTTCATTCAAATTCATTTTGGAGCATTCAAATTACCTTTAGCCTCATTCTAAGTAACATTTTTTCTATTGAAATTCGTAACACAAGCACCATTTGGTTATTTATTTAACACTTTTTCTATTGAAATTCGTAAAACAAGCACCATTTGGTTATTCGTTCATTCAGTTTAGAATGATAGTCACGTGACCACGGACATGCTGCTCTCGTTCATTCCAATTCATTTTTGGGCAATCAATTTAACATCTTTTGCAGTCAATTTAGCACGCATGTTTATGGTTTGCTTCTTTCTTTATTTTCTTAACATAGTTATTGTTTTCCAAGCGTCATTACATTTCATATTTTCGTACTCATTTCAGAGATTTTGGCAACATTTTTTTTCTTTAATGTGCTTAGTGACTCTTCAATTCCGAAGATAGTGCAACATGTGCATGGCCAAAACTTATCTCGCCGTTGAGCGCTTTATTCCGTGTGTCGGCCAGTTGTAGGAAGTCAAGGTTATGATCATCAAATATTCCTATAATTCGTTTTCTGTCCCCTTGAGATACGTCTGTATCTAACTTGTGCCGTCATGACTGTAAGAAGATGAAGTTAAACGAGAGTATTGGTACATGTAGGCCTAAAATGTCATGTATGAAAGAAAAGGGGCGTTACAGAACAGCAAAGTTATATAATAATTATGGTAAACAATACGATACTTTTACTGCTTAACAGTGTGTGGATGAAACAATAAGTCACATAGAAATACGCTTTTAAATGCTATCACCTTTTCAAAAAAAAAAAAGAAATGACATGACGTTAATTTCAATGAACATGTTAGGAATTTGACTGCCCATACGCGAAATTGAATGACTGAAGTATCCCTTTCGCCAGTGCTGGCGAATTTGAATGACTGAAGAGCACGTGCCAATTTGAATGCCCGTTTTTCGAAATTCGAAAGGCACATGTGCAAATCTCATTGATCGGAATGCTAAATTGAACGAACAACTTGCAATTTTGAATGACCGAATGTGCAGTGATGAGGATTTTCGCTAAATTGAATGAACCTTTCATCAAATGGACTGACATAAGGGCGAAATTAGCCGGTAAAACCTATACTAAAGATAATCATTTCTTTCGTTCAGTCATGCTTTTGCAATTAATTGTCAGTTTGTAGCACTCTTTTTGGCCACGCCGTATTCAAGCATAAATACTGAGTTGTCTCATATAACCAAACGAATACTGTAACCAATTCCTCCTTCACCCGATCACTGTACGAACCTGCCGACCCGTTCGATGCAAGATCTTACACAGATCGAGTCATGTCGAGCTGGTCTAGGAAGTCCAGTAGAAATCGAGTATTGACCGTGTAGCGATCGTGTATTGATTGTGTGTATATCGGGATGTTCGAGTAGAGATCTGTGTGGCTGTCGAGGAGAGATTCTGGAGATGTCGAGAATGGTCGGATGCGGATCGTAAAAGATCGAATAGCGGTCGGGAAGGGATCGTGTTGAAGGACGATCGACCATTTGGTCGGGATTGCTCTGGCAAAAATAGGTGATCGGGATTGATCTTGCTTGATCGAGTTGATCTGATCGGCAGTGGGAACGGGGTATTAGAGTTGTTTGTTTGTTTGTTTGTTTGTTTGTTTTTTACCTACCATGTCCTCGACCCAGGTGCATAAATGCGTATCCGGGCAATTACCCTGCCCGGCTAAATACTGGTTAGTGGTAAGGTTAGAGTAAAGATTATGGTTAGGGTTAAGTTTAGGGTTAGGAGTTTCGGTTAGGGTTAGAATTAGGTTCAGGATTAGGATCAGGGCCAGGGGAAGGGTCCGGGGTAATTGCCCAGGGGGTAATTGCCCTAGACCCGCTAAAATGGGTACCTGGCAAGGCCAGGGTAATGATAATGGGAGGGTCCATTTGTAGAGCAGTGGCGACACTGAAGAGGCTACCCTGGACAAAGACCTTTTCATGGTTCATCTTGAACGGTGGAACACGAACGTCGTATAATTTTTCCAACTTTCTCGTCTCGCTATTACTATTCCAAACATGCTTGCAAATATCAGCTTGCACAATCTAACCTAACAGTGTTCGAATCTTCTTTTGTTTTTGTCTTTATTTGAAAACTCTGTTAACAGTATGAAAAGAAGAAAAAAAAACCCACTGCAATGTGTATTGGGTATATTATCTGTGTCAGTTTTTATTACTTCAGGAAATAGCATGAAATAAAGCTACTGTAGTTTTCATTCCAATCAACTCCACGTATACACACGAGGAAGTGACTCAATGACTAACTTTAATGAAACTTGCCAACGAAGAGTTCGAGTGCTTGTCTCTGTTGACAAGTTCTGAAGCATTGAATGTTGCTGCTATTGAAAAGGACGATTTTGCAAGGAGGATATCGGGCCTTTTTTTTTTTCAACAGGCTGTATTCATCTTTGACATAGAGAAATGACAAATGCTCTATAACAATGATTTCTTTGATTGGTACTACAGAGTTCTTTTTTGTGTTCAGTTAACTTTTCGTTTTGGTCCTTTTTTGTTTTTGTTTTTTCTCTCAATCCTGTAAAAGAGAACTTTGGGTGCAGCACACTTTTAAGATTTTTTTTTTTTTTTTTTTTTTTTAAGGGAAACATCGCAACATGTACAACTCGAGTAAAACCAAAACGAAAGAATTGGCATGACTGATGAATAAAAAATCATTACATGCATGCATACATGCTGGCGGTGAGTTGGCTCAGTCGGTAGCGCGTCTGCCTCACGATCCTAAAGGGCCCAAGTTCCAACCCTGCAAAGAGCAGGGTGTTTAACCCCGCCGGTGAAGTGGTCCCACCTCACATCCAACTGGACCCCATGGAAGACCAGTTTAGTGTAGCTGAATATGGGCTATCCAGCCATCCTCTCAGATGGAAATGAACAAACAAACAAACAAAAATACTACGATATATATATATATATATATATATATATATATATATATATATATATAATTATCATTATCAATATTATTATTATCATTATTATTACTATTATTGTCATCATTACTAACAACTTTTTAATACAATAAAAACTTCATCACGTTTTCAAGTTTCCATGAATGAGCCACATTCGTGATGATACTAATGCAAGGAAGATTGGTGGATAACGTCAAAATCCTCGCTTTTACGCGGACTTTACCTTTGAAAATATCCCCCCCCCCCCAAAAAAAAAAAAAAAAAAAAAAAAAGTTTGTTTGGGTCATCAGTTATCATAAGCTACGTTATAACAATTTTTTTTTTCCTCTAAAGTGTTACCACTTAGTTGCCACTACTCTGGAATAATGCATGTGGAGGAGTTAATGTCTTCTATTTCCACTAATTATTCTATGAAGAGAATTGGGTGATGATTTGTGTACAAGCCCATTTCAAGACTAGGGGAGTCGTAACATATCTGAATTCATAATGGTGACGTCTTGGTTGATCTTTAGAGAAATAGTTGCTCTGTGAAAAGCAAGCTAAACATTGATAGTCCATAAATTCCTCTCTCCATTTTAGGCCATGTCAATAAACTATCAACGCCCTGTGTTCTTTTATTCTAATTTTTCTCTTCTTCCTGTCAACTCTCACACAAAGTTGAGTTTCGGTTTAGACGTTGATTGTTGGATTTGATAACGGATAAATATCATATGAGATAATTCAAATCAGATAACTGATTTGACTATTCTGTCTGACATATATATTTGTCTTCTGATTCATCTTCTCATCTTTCTTTCTTTCCCACTTTCCCTGTTTTGTTCTAGGTGAGATCGACCCAAAAGTTCTCATACTGCCTTCCAGCATCGATGTGACGATTACAGTAGCAACCGGATTAATCGGTTCACCCCAGTCTGCGATGACGTCATACATGGATGACCTGACGCAGGGACTGAAGGCTTGGGTGAACTTTGACATGTGTCGCGGAAGCTCAGGTAAATCTACACCACAGTCAGGAAGGTACTTTGTACCCCACCCCAACCCCATTAAACCCATGTTCCATGACGTTTGCTCTTGCGACAATTGCTCCCATGAAAAATATGCACCTTAAGCCAAACATAAATTCTACCCACGAACATAATACTTACCCCAATCCTAATCCTCACATCACACAAAACCTAAGATCCTATCAAAGCCCCAACCCAAAGTTCTTGGAAAAAATGAGACAGGAGCAACTGTTGTAGGAGTAAATGGTGTCCTCTAGACCTCACGTGTAGAATGGAGGTCTTTTCTAATTGGTTGTCTTCATGTGTTGTTGTTTTGGTCCATGTTCCACAACTGGATTTGCAGGTGCATCATGTAATCTTCCCACCAAGTTTTGTAATGATATCACTGTCAATTTACCGTCTTATGTGGTGATTATCAAAACTCTTACAGTATTTAAGGAAATTTACTAAAATACTGTTTTGTGACACGTGTTCGCATTCCTTTTATCTTTCTGTGTACATAATGATTATGGGGATGTGACTTACTATATTGATGTCCGCGAAGTAATTCTTTTAGGGGATGATTTTTAAGAAGCAAAAACCCCATCCCCCCCCAAAAAAAAAAAATATATATATATATGATTGTCTATCAATGATATGATTGTCTGTCGTCAATTTAAAATTTAGTTTTGCAAAGGAGTTGGTTTTTACTATCGGAGATGATTCTTGAAGATGAAACCAAACAAAGTCATATGATTGGAATAAAACGAGAAAATCGAGAAAATTTCCGAGGATTTGTAAATCCAATATCATTTACGTTCATTTTAATTATACGAAGTTCCTGCATTTCAATCTCATTGAGGATTTAAAACTGATGCATGTGTACTGGCATAAATCTTGCTTAGTTCAAACTCATATGTTTATTATAATTTATTGTGCATATTCACTGGGTATATGTGTATCATTTTGATAGTTATATTTGATGTATTTTCATTCAGAAATATGAAAATAAATTGAAATTTGAAATTAAAATTAACCAAACTTATTAGCGTGGACCTGACTTTTTTTTTTTGGTTTAGTCTTCGAGAATTATCTCCAGTCGTAAAAACTGACTCCTTTGCAAACCTAAATATCAAAATGACGACGAAACAAAATGTATCCGAAATGGTTACTGTTCCGTATTGAGAAACGGACTTGCTGTACATGGGTACAAGAATGTAATTTTGAATGAAAAATAAATCCAAATCGCTACATCGTTTCATTTCAGTTACCTTATTTCATATGTATGGAAACCAATTGTCGTTACAGATATCCTTTTGTACGAGGAAGGGTCTAAATCGTCGTTGGGTAGGAAAACACTGCCGTCAAAAGCCGCTCCTACCAGACCCACGGGGAAAATCGTTCGCGTCAGCACAGTCTTCCAAGCCCAGCGCGCTCGACGCGAACAGCAGCAGGCGACCATCCGGCGTCCCTCTGATTTCGGCGGGAGTACCACGGCGAACGGGTGTTTAAATGGCAATCAGCCTGTGAAGGGCTCGACCATGGCGTCCATGATGGCTGCTTCCCGGGGCGAGAGTATCCGGCGTAACGACCAGCGAAACCAGAGCACGCTGGAGTGGCTGAAAGTGGCGGAGACAGGCAAAACGAACGCCGTGGTGGCGGGGGATGAGCAGCTCAACGAGGAAGAGCAGCGCGCCCTCATGCGGCACCGCATGCGTCTGCTAGCAAGCTTGGATGACTACGGGTACGGCGGCGAAGAGAGTAGCACGCTTGAGAGACCCGATAGTGAAGTATCAAGGAATGATAATGAAGAAGGAGAGAGACAGGGAGTTGTCGTAATCAATGACATGGAAGACGATACCAGTCATGCTTCTGAGAATGCGATCAGCAAGGTCGATGACAGCGCCACCGCTTCCACAGAAACTAAAGAGACCAGCGAGCATGGCATCGCAATACCCATCACCATCGAGGAGACCGACGGAGGCCATTACGTGCGGAGGACAGAGGGCCGTACGAGAGGAACGGGAACGCACAGCAGGTATGGCGCCTTCCTGGAGGACTCCTTGTCTACTCTCAGCTGTAGTGATCGCAACGAGCCCCCAGTGCTCGGCCAAAGCCGTCTCGTACCTATCGAGTTCTCCGGCTCGAACTTCGTCTCTGTCACTAAGAAGTGGGGGTATGACGACTCGTCGGCGGTTACGACATCCAAGGAGGTGACGAAAAGGAAGTCGGTGCTGCAGTTCTTCACTGCGCAGTCCAGCACGACTCGGGAAACGGAAACCTCATCAGTCAGCAAACACCAGTCTAGATATCGTAATTCATTAGGGCATTGATTAACATCGCGCAGTACTGCCATCGTATAATTATTATTATAATTAAGGCTGTATTATGTAGGCAAAACAATAATTGTAGCATGCCTTACGCCCCCTTGTGTTGAATGATAACAAGCAGACTCTTTGATGAGATGATGTTGTACTTTGTTCAGAAATATGAGCGCGCATCTAACGGGCGTCATCATCTGATTTTATAGACTTGAAGCTCTCTCCTGCTGTGTGACGTGATGACGATTATAACGATGCCCTAGGTCATCAGTCTCTTATGCTTATCTTGAGGCGTTGAAAAATCAAACATGAAATACAGCAGAAGAACGGTAGGTGGACGGGCATTATGATTTATGACAGTACTAGACAAGATTTTGTATTTTTTTTTTCAAAATATTTGCTATGTGTGAGTAGTACAATCATTTTCCGATGTCTTTTTGAACGATACTTCCTGAGTGAGAAATCTAAGACAGTTCTGCACTATTTATTGTGATTGTATCATTATGTCAAGTGATTTTGTAGTGAAACATGTTTCTTTCATTCAAGGGTACCATCCAATGATGGTTCACATTGTTTTATTCCAGTTGACAATCCGTTCTTGATGTTCGAATAGGTCTACAATATTGAAGGTATGTTTTATGGAATACAATCTTGTAGATATGCTTTAAAGGGATGGTACAGTTTTTGTTGGGATGGGGCTATGAAATGTGAAAGAGCATACATTCCAAAAGGAATTCAAAGTTAATTTAATGAATATCCGTTTAAAATGGCTGAGATATCCAAAGACAAAGAGCTTCTTATTAAAGGTGGGATCCACTTTTTATTAGGACCACTACTTTTACTTCTTTTAAATATCTCAGTAATTATAAAATCGATTTTCCGGAAATTTACTTTTTTTTATCTTGAAATTGCATGCTCTTCAATATTTCATAGGGGGTTTCTACTTATCTCGCAAAAAGTAAAATCTTATTCCCCATCTCAACAGAAACAATACCACCCCTTTAAAGAATACAATATTGTGGGTACGTTTTACGGTATACAATATCTTATTCATGCATGTTTCTCTCACAGTTGTCTATTTTGTCTAAACACATTTAGCTTGACGGCTGGACCGATTTTTGTGTAATATGTTTCTGCCACTATAAGTGGCAACAAATGGAAGTGGTTTTGCATTTACAATCCAAACACTAATGCGAACAGCTGGCTTGTTTGCGTTTATATATGAAAAGGTAGAGATTATTTTCAAAGCATAGTATTGTGATCATAATAAAAGATAATCATTGGAAAAAAATTGTATGTCGTCTGCATCTTGTTCTGAAGAGTCTTTGCCTCTGAGTTTTCCTGAATGAATGCTTCATGTATATATTTACCATCATCAGCTGGAAAGATGACACAGCAAAGCAACCATCATTTTCTTTACAACGATTCTTCCATTATCAATAATTTCTAACTAAACACAAAACAACTATATGTAAACATGGTGATCAAAGTTGTTACTTTACGATGAATAAGTGTGCACCAGGGAGGTGAGACAGGTAATACGACTGCACATACGGTACTTTAGCTAATGAACTTAGATATACATGTGTAGTGTGATACCATAGAGGGAAGTGGGGGAGGGGTGAGATAGCCTACTAGAGAAGGCCTTAAATGAAATACATATCCAGAGTAATATAACAGAATCCAGTATCATTGGTCCTCTAACTATACATTCTATCATAGTTATATAGTAATACTATGGTCTCGAGTAATCTTGTATTCTACGAATAGAATTCCCCGTTTATGTACATCTGCGCATTTGCACACCTGCGATACAATTAACACTCAATGACAGAAAGGTTGAGAAAAGAAAGTTTAAGTTCAATATTCATTTTCACAAGACTCTTAAAGGTATTAGCCCACATTAGTAAACCTGCAGCAATTGGTCTCATAGTTAGCATGGAGTTTAGGTATGATTGTAGTAACACCTGTGCAAAATTTCGTTCCAATTAGTCCATTACTTTCATAAAAATAAATGAAAATGCACCGTATGCATGCGTATAAAAACGCTCGCTAGCTCCGGTCCACGCACGTACTACATGCATGCGATACATGTGTAAGTTAATGTGCGTAGCTAGCCCGCGCTCGTAATTCGATTTTGGGTCGGGTTGACCCGGTTTGAAAATTGATTTTAAAACGATGATTTTCTCTCTTTTATCGAATGGTATAGAAAAAGAGCAACAGGTGAGGTATGTTACTGTTATAAATTGTACTTGAAGTCATATTGGACCTGTTTTATGCAGTTTTGATTTTCGTGGGTTTGCAAATGTGGGCTAGTACCTTTAAGAGCATATCATAATTAATGACCCTCTCCCCTCACATTTTAATGCCACAACTACATAATATTGACATAAGAAATGAGGTTATATAATTATGATGCTACTTATATACAAGTCCTCTAATGGCCAGCTCACACTTCTTCAATAATGTGAATTCTTTAAAAAAGATAATTACTTTCAAAATAAATTATACCCTTCATCCTTGTCTTAAATCATATCGATTACACTATAGGTAGATTGTTTTTATCAGGAGAGTCACACTATACATTAGGGATTTACATTGTTATCTCGTGTGATATTATACTACATTATTATACCACTATATTCTATACTACAAGTTATTCTACCGCGTAAGACACTTTTGTGGAGACAGTAGAAAAAAAAAAACAATCTCAGGATTCCGAGAATTTCTAGTATTTTGTCCAACTTCAATGACCTTATCACCGTTCTACATGAATGACTCCACTCTTTTTTTGTCGTAAGCCAACTATACCATGCTTTTTACTATATCTACATGTATCTCTTAAAAATGCTTGCAATATCAATAATCATTCACATGATATTTATATACAATTTTGATTTTGTTTTCAGAGTTGCGACTTACGAGGAACGCGTTGCTTCTAATAGCTAAGTTTACATTTGTACTAAACATGATTACTTCAAGACATTAAAATCTTACATTTACATATTTATTTATCGATTTGATATTCATTACGTATACTTATGCAAACCTATCTGTACATCTTGTTACTCATTATTTACACTCAACGTGTACATGTCTACCTTCTTTCATTTGCTTATATCGAATTCCCAAGAAAGTAATCGACTTGATACACACTTAAGTAGAGCTTCCGTAGAGTTCTAGACGAAAGACGGTGTTTGTTTGGGTGTTCCAAGAAATGGGTTCAAGTCGGACGTAACGACAATACAACGGGTTGGGGATACGGTTGAACACTACCGTTTGATTGTCCCAGTTGGCCGTGAAAATCTGAAAGAAGGTGACAGAGGGGGAGTTATTTTATATGTTTGTATTTACAATCAATACGCATACATGCATGTATCCATATATAATATTTTATCAGTACATACATAGAACTCCCTTTCAGAGAAAGAGACCGTATATTATTTATACTTATGTATATTGAATACATTATATATATATATATCCAAAAGGCGCTAAATCCATCATTTTTCAATGGATTTAGCGCCTTTTGGAAGCAAGCTCTTCTATGTGTGTGTGTGTGTATGTGCTTAGCATCACATATCTGTGTGTGCGCGCGCGTGTGTGTGTATTGCTGTGTGTAAAGTTTACATTTACGTGTACTTTATCTTTAAATCAACTCAAGTCGGCGTAACGATTTACATCCACAATTAATGAAAGTGATTCTTTCTACATAGTAAAATGAGGAGTCAAGCAATATGCCAGAGTAACACTGTGGAAACTGAACCGCTAGGATAGGGATATCAGGTTTGTTGTTGTTGTTGTTATTGTATGAAGGGGCAAAATAAAAACATCCTTGAAGAAAATAATCATTTTCATCGATATTTGTGAGCACTGAAGCGTAAGGAACTTGCATAATCGAGAGATTGAGTAAAGACTTTTTTTTTTCATTTCTGCTACATTGTTTAATCTGTCGACAGTTTCCATTGCCCATCATATATATATATATATATATATATATATATATATATGAAGGGTTTGTTTGCAAAAACCGATAAGTCCATATTTGCCAAATGGAGATATTTGCGATTAAAGGTCAAGAAAAATAAAGAGAATAATAAGAATTTCTTGGCTTCCTTAGACCATAACTTCATAAATGTACCTTTATATGTAGTGACCAATCTATCATTTTAAAAGGTATTATTTTGTACTTTATGACAGAGATCTTACTTCAAAATCTTCAAAAATGGACTTATCGGTTTTTGCAAACAAACTCTTCATATATATATATATATATATATATATATATATATATATATAATTTGAGCTGCTTGTTCATCATGGAATCAGTCCTGAATGCTAGTATATTTGAC
The DNA here is from genome assembly GCF_964275005.1 of Diadema setosum. Classification (NCBI taxonomy): domain Eukaryota; kingdom Metazoa; phylum Echinodermata; class Echinoidea; order Diadematoida; family Diadematidae; genus Diadema; species Diadema setosum. The sequence goes on along the minus strand of NC_092700.1, from coordinate 33,665,937 downwards.
AATACATAGTTAAGAATCTTGTAAACGTACAGCAATTAAGTGGACTTCGTGACTCTCGGCAAGGTGCCTTGTTTAAAAACTAAAACCTTGGAGAGCTGAGCAAGTCCGGTGCACGAGTCCTGGCCTTATCAAAAGGGGCCTAGGCGATGTCCATGAATCGCCTTTATCAAACAAGTTAAACTGAGATTCAACTTGTGGTTTTAATTTTCTCCCTTCCGATCTTATAGAGAATGTACCGAGGAGAGTTTGAAATGTCGCCATATTGCCTCAAGTACGAACAATCCGTATTGCAAAAAGTCGCCTTCTCCAAGCTCATCTAGCTTTATAAGTTCATTTACAACGGTATACATGAGAAAACAGCTGGGTGTTGACGAGCCTTGCTGATACGATAGGAAGTAAAAATAAAAACCAGCTGTTCGATGTCCCTCTCCCTCCTCCCCCTCCCCCATTTCTTCCTTGTATGTATATGGCAAACAAGAAACCTATCAATGCAAGAGAAATTCCTTAAGTAGAGGGGTGAAGGTTGAGGTTTGAATTTTCTTCAGTTTGTCTCGCTCTAACTATGTCGAAATTTTGGAGCTTGGGTATTTGTTCCAAGTTCATCGTGTCACTACCGGCAAGCAGGGAAAGCCTGGCGGTAGTATCGCTGCCCGGAAAGCAATTGATGACAGGTTTGGGTCCCGTGGTTCTCTATTTTTTTTTTTTAATTTTTGTTTGTTTGTTATATTGTTCCGTACACGTTTGTTAAATTACAGATTAGCAGTTGCGAACTTACAAATTTCATTTGTTAGAGGGAGACAAACCGAAGAAGATTCAAACTCAAGAAACATCTTATTAATCAAAGTTGTACGTCACATTGAATTGATTACGATAATAATACAGACATTTATAACATACATGTATCTATCCACTCAAAGGTGCTCAAGGCGCTCACAGTTGATGTTTATAACCAAATAGACAAGCCGATGGTACATTACATAAAAGATTATTCGACGCATGATGGAAGAAAACGAGTCATATTCCTCACCATGTCGCCACAGGATTCCTGGACGACAGTGACATTCACTCTATCCGTCCCGTAGGACACTTTGTAGGACATCACCCATGATGATTCGCTGTTGGAGTAACTTCCCTGGGTGGCTATTCCGACGACTTCGAGCTGGGTCTGCAGATCCACCTGTTGGCGGGGTTGACATCATGAGAGCGTCATCAAAGCAAAGCTGTGCTTGAAAAAAGAATCCTAAAATAGGTGAAGCCTCTCTCCTAAAAAGATCATGGCGACCCTCATCAGACCTACATTAATGACCTTCTGCGATATGCGAATTAAACAACATTGCATGATTGGCATTTGTTTCAATGTGTGTGTGTGTGTGTGTGTGTGTGCGTGCGTGTGCCCACAACATGTTTTTCGTTTTTGATAAATAAGTCGCTTTCATACCTGAATCCACTGGTATCCTCCTGGTAGCGGTGGGTACACATTGTTACGGTTGAGTCGCCACGACTTGGCAGATAAGCCGGTGGAGCCGAATACCTCGAGACTGGAGTCTGGTATTTCCCCACTCTCCATCCCCAACGGCACGACGTCGTCCGGAACTCCTAGAGTTAGGTAAGAAAGTCTGTCATTACATACCACGTGACGTGGTTGTGACACCGAAAATGTGCAGTGATTGCTTGCACTTCAATTTCGCAGATGTTTGATGCCGAGTTTTACACATGAAGGCTTTTGTGGTAATATTGTTATCAAAGGGAGTCCATAGACGAAGTTGTATAGGCTTTTGTAATGACATATCCTCCAGTGTAATCATATACTAAAGCTAGGGTTGGAGCATTCTGTTCCCTCCCAACGACTACTAAAATCACCAGAATATCTAATATGAGTTTGATTACCAAGATAAGACTCATCTCCAAACTGTAATGAAATCTCTGTTCAGCTTTATAGTATAGATCAGCGATTGTCATTTATAAGACTTGAGAATAATGATATGGCGTGGTTTCACATTTTTACCGTTTCGGTAATCATCGTTGTTACAATACTATTCATTAGAATTTGGACATTCATTCAAAGCACCAGTCCTAAAAGTACTCCGTTGGTCCATGGATGTTAGGCATTAGTGTACGCGAACACAAATACAAGGAAATGTAATACATGTAGGTCTCTTTTAACACGTAATCATACAAATCCTATCACTGACTGGGTATATGAACAACTTATTCCATTATCTCATGTGATTGATTTAAGTGAGCGATGAATTAATGTTGGTACATTAGAAAACGGATGGACGGGCTTGCCCCTTATATTCACCATCTGTTCGTGGACAACGTCAAAAACTGACCTGGGGTTTGTTCGTATACTTCCAGTCGCATACAAGTATGGTGATGGTATGTGAGGGGAGCAACTCTCACCGACTGGCAGTTTTGTGGGCGTGGAAGAGCGTTGTAGACTACCGTGTTGCGATCCATGTTACCCTGGAATGTCTGAAGAAGACACAGTCAAATACTGAGAGGTACGAAAACTTAAAGGTCCTGTTTACCTCTGGGAGCAGTGATTTAAAAAAAAAATGTTCAAGATATCACATTTGATGCATGTGTAGGTCAGTTGTATCACAAAACATCCTACCATTGAAGAATTTTGCAATAGAACCTTAAGTGAAAGGAGATATCACTACTTTCCTCAATAAATCGCAACTGTGGGCGGTTTAGTCTGGAAACATTTTTATCATAACCATTGTTCATATTTTATGTTTTTAACAACACTTGATATTGATTACACTAATTCAATTTTTTACACTGGTTGCCTCTATCCCTAACTCACATTTTGGAGTTATTTTGAAGCATTAATGTTGGGTTTTTATTTCATCTGCAAATAGTAAATTATGCCTTAATTCAAATGAGAAGCTGAGCAACAAAGTGAATTATCAAAGCCCAACAAGGCGCCTTGCCTAGGACGACGAAGTGACAGTAAATGGTTCAAGTGTAAATTGTTCAGTTTTTGACGCTTTGATAGAGTAAATGAATTGAATGATAGTAAGATATGACGCGACATCTTGAAACATTTTGCCAATTATGGCTTTTCTCACAAAGAGTGTCAGGGCCGTCAATGTATATTACTCATCAAGGGACTTTCATTACGACAGAGTGAATTAAATACTAAAGAGGAAACAAATCTTTGAATGGTGGTTGTATTTTGCATCTTTTTTTCCCCTATGATTATCACAGTCAATTGATAGTATTCAGTAACAAATTGAAGTCCTAGGGTTCTTTCATAATGGGAATCAGCATGTACATGCATTCTTATGTAGAGTATAGAGTTTCCTTCCAAAGTAAGCCAAATATAGCTGTATATGGTAATCTTTCAAAGTAGTGTTCAAAGTGTACATTTTGAATACCATGCATAACATTGCCATAATTGACGAATGAAAATATTAGGACGTTATTTGTAGGTTTCTTTCTTTCTAAAGGACAAGTCCACCTTCATATACACGTGGATTGAGTGAATGCAACAATATTAGTAGAACACATCAGTGAAAGTTTGGGGAAAATCTAACAGTCCATTCAAAAGTTAATGAATTTTTAAAATATCTGCGTAATCACTGCTGGAGGAGAAAACTACTACAGTGCATGATGTCACATACGTACAACGATATACGGAAAATAAATAGAATTTCACAAAACTTGACTTTTTGAATGAGGTACACCTTTCTTCGACTTGTTACTGACGTATGTTAGGGGTAATACTATTCCCCCTGACTTCTGAAAGAGAGAAGTCGAGTGTTATTTTGTTATGTGAGAAAAGTGAGAATATCTTGAATTTTCCTTATACTTTCGTTTAATATACGCAAACTGTCTCTAATGGACTTGATAATGGGTCTTTCGTATATTCAGATCATTGCAAGTATTTATTTATTATTATATATAGTGATGTATGGCAATTTGTCAATCAGTTACAATGGATAATTCCTTTGTTTATGATCAAGACTTTTGCAGATGTCAATATTTGATGAAAACATGTTTTCATGAAATTAACTGACGTATTCATGATTTTTTTCTTCTTTATTAATCGAAGACAAATATTTCTGAGCATAAAGTGGTATTGGACCTCAAGACTCTCCTTGTTCAAATTTAATTTTTTTTTTTATTTGAATGTGGTGGAAATTAGATTGTTACCGTATCATTTCCGGAAGTGTTGCAGATTTCCTCTACGGGGTTGAAGGTTGTTCCGTCGGCACTACACATGACCTTGTAGGAAGTTACCCACTGATCAAACTCTGATCGACCCTGCGTTGCTATGCCAACGATGCGATGAGGAGACTGTAAATCCACCTTTTGGTACGGATTAATCAAGATTATGAGTGCCTTACCCTTTATGGTCAAAATGGTTTTTACTTTATAAACACAGGATTTTTTTTTTTTTTTTAGAGTTGTAAAGCACGCCCTCCACCCCCCCCCCCAAAAAAAAAAAAAAAAATCGGGGTCATCCCACGACACCGACACCCACGAGTCATACGGTCCACGAGACCGACATCAAAAGTAGGTCCATGAGTCATACAGCCCATGAGTTATACGGCTCACGAGTCACACAGCCAATGAGTTCTACACTACGCACAAAAGGCTCACGAGACCGATACTGAGCAAAGAAAGCCCACGAGACCGACACTACACAATAAAGGCTTACGAGACCGACACTAGGCAAAAAATGTTCACGAGATCGACACTAGGCAAAAAAAAAAAAAAAAAAAAAAAAACCCACGAGACCAACACTAGGAAAAGAAGGCTCACGAGACCGACAGGATGAACAACGATATCTGTGGCGCAGCATGATTAATAGCAAGCAGGTGTATACCGGTGTGTGTTTCGCGGAAAGGGAAACGAGGGTGTTTTGATAGTTTCGAAATTATATGTTCAAACATCTCATGCACTTTTACTGAATTTTGTTTATTTTTTTCACAAACGCTCAAACGCGCAAACACAATTGAAAATCAGTTCAGGGGCGAGGGAGGGCTATTGACGGGGTAATCCCCTTGCAACTCTCCTTCTCCATCTGTCATATCTTCCTTATGCCATCATCTGGACACCCTATAAAATGTCTTGGTCTACAAAGTGGCGCTGTTCATCCTGTCGGTCTCATGGGCCTTCTTTGCCTAGTGTCGGTTTCGTGAGCCTTTTGAGCGTAGTGTTGGTCTCGTGGGCTTTGTTTGCATGGTGTCGGTCTTGTGAACCTTTTGTGTGTAGTGTCGAACCCACGGGCTGTATAACTCGTGGGCTTATTTTACTTGATGTCGAACTCGTGGGCTTTATTTATTAAGTGTCGGACTCGTGGGCTGTATAACTAGTGGGCTGTATGACTTGTGAGCTGTATGACTCGTGGGCTGTATGACTTTTGAGCTGTATAACTTGTGGGCTGTATGACTCGTGGGTGTCGGTGACTCGTGACGTGCACCCAAAAAATCTCCACAAAACGAATTATTATCAAAACAGTACATTTTACATCTCTTCATTGAAATGGACAAAAAAAAGTAATACCGCATTTTGTTTGTTGTTCATTCTGAGACCTTAATCAGTTGAATTATGTTCCTTGCAGTTGCCTGCCTTCCTTGTTTGGCAAATCAATGCAGTGTATACCTTATCATCAGTGGGGACATTGCGAAATAGTTTGTGTGGGTGGGAGTATAGTGTTCATGGTTTAACATTTGGGTTAAAGTCACTGCTTACCAATGGAAGCAGTGATTACAAAATGTTCGAGTTACCACTTTTGGTGCATATTTATGTATAGTTGAGTTATGCACAGTTGATCACAAACATACATTTTGTTTTGTCAATACAGCCGCGAATTAAAGGAAATATCACTAATTTTCTCAATAAACCATAACTGTAGATGCTTTATTCCAGAAACAATTTTGATAAAGCTATTGTTCACATAATTTTTTTTCTTCATAAAACAATAGTCAACCTTGATTATACGCATTTAACACATACATTCGTTATTTCCATTCGTAACTCACATTTTAGAACTATTTTGAAGCCCTAAAGTTTTTTTTTTCTTTTTTACCTACACTGGGTAAATAGCGACTTTAAGGGCCAATGTAACCCCTTTAGTTAATAGGTAAAATAGCTTCCGTGTGTTTATTTTTCGGGTTTTTTTTTTCACTTTTAATTTAGACGTTTAACAGCAATTTAAAAGTATTTTGCTGTTCAAACGTATGTATAGATACAGCGTTAGCCGTAGACCGGTGGCTGGGGTCACCCAAATTGATGTCACGCCACTAAATTTCTTTTCCTGGCCATCAAAATTTCACGAATTTCCCGGATTTCCGAACGTGCCACTGGAGAAAAAAAAAAAGAAGCTTTGTATGTAGGTGGATGCTAGTGTGTGTACAATTATGTGTATTTGTGCTTAGATTGATATGTAAGTGCGTAGAGGGAGAGAGAGAGAGAGAGAGAGCAGAATGGGGTTTGTGACACAAGAAAAATGAAATGGAACACACAAAATGTGAAAAAAAGAGCCTAACCTCCATCTTCCATTTTCTTCATTAAAAAGAAAAATGACAGCATTAAATTCACGTTCTACCTGGAACCACTGGTTGGGTAATCCTCTCTGAGCGGCACACCAGGCTCCCGCTAAATAAATGTCTCCAGGGACGTGAGTCAGGTGCAGTCGCCCCCTGCCAGGTCCATGGGATTCATGATGTCCATACTTAGTGGATGCGCTGAGACTGGTGTCGGGAATGGCGCAGCTCTGGAGGCCGAGAGGTACGGCATCCCTTGGTATGACTACCGGATGGGCGAAAAGGATATAAGGATGAATAAACATAGGGGTGATACTGGGGTGACAGAATCTTGCATCTCAAATTTTATTGAAAATCACTTTTACTGGATTAATTGTCAGATAATCACTTGAGTGATGAGACGATCATATTTGGTATAGTGCTTTGGCTGTCATTTTTTTTTTCCTCTCTCCTGGATATTTAACATTTCTGCAGCAGGTATTATTTCTTGGTGTAGATTAAAAAAAAAAACATTTCAGTTTATTGCAAACATCAATACACTGCAATTCTGACAATGATCTTTGATAAGGTTCTACTGGTATTCATTCCATTAGAAACTATGCCACGTCTTTTTCCAAGTCAAAATTGTCCTCCAAAATCATTAAGTGATGCGAACTTTTCATTGAATTTTTTGTTTGGTCGCTAGAAACAGTTATGAGTGGAAGATATATCGACCTCTATCTATCCTCAATTTAGTTGTCTCTGATAAGCCATTTCATTGTACTTGGCTGTTTCTTAAAAAAAAAAAAAAATCACTGTCGTATCTGTACAATCCATTACAGTTGTTAAAATGCATCTAATCATTAGCCTTCGCCAGCACCTTTTATGGCCACAGTTTGTTAATGCGATCAATCACGATGATATCTTTCATCATGAACCATTAGAGTATTCAAGTTCATGAAATTCTTCCGTCGAAATGTTTTTAATTGCAACTGATTGACCAATTGACCTACATCGACGTAAATAAGCACTGAATTGATCAGTGTTTTAGCAGTAGCCATGATAAAAAAATCATGGGCGTACATACTCGAGCAGGATTCGAACCTATACGACCCTCTGTTCATTATCTGTTGTATAAACAAATACCGTTATTTACGTAGAGTAAGAAAGTGTTTCATTGTTCTGTTGTTGTTGTTTCATCAGTAACCCTAGTCGGCAAACTCTGTGGCCACAGCTTCAATCTTGTAGTCGATCAAGGATCATACCAGAATCTGTAACGGTGGTCGTTGGTATGGAGCCGGTTGTTGGTGATGTGTCTGTTGTTGTCGTTTCCTGTGTGGTAGTTTCCCCTGCAGTGTAAGATACAACAAGAAGAAAGAAACAAAGAGAAAGAAAAGAGAGGCGAATCAAGACCGTCTCCATGACTAATCTATTTCCGAGCAAGCTGCTAAACAAAAAAGAATTTCATGTTAGATTCCGATTTCCGATTTCATTTTATTGTCCATAATTATAGGACATTTTTCAACTTTCTGTTGGCATTTATTACGAATATCCACGCACATACACATGCATACACGCACACACACACACACACACACACTTATCCATCATTTTTTTCAATGGATTTGGCGCCTTTTTGAAGCAAGCTCTTCATATACACGACATAATAAAGAATACAGTTTTAAATATACGATTATACAATCATAATAATTAACTACTCAAAATAAAGTGAACAGATAAATAATTACCTGTTTATAATTTAATACATAATTTATAGTATTTGCAGATCAACAACATTGTTGTAATAATTTATAGTATTTGCAGATCAACAACATTGTTGTAAAACATCTTTTGCTGAACTTTTTATCCTGAATAAATATATTTTAACAACAACAACAACAACAACAACAACAACAACAACAACAACAACAACAGAACAAAAGTGGTAAGAAAACTTTGAGTCCGTACTTTCATCGACCTGTACTAACCTGTAGGAGGTGGGATCTCTTCCCACTTCCATGCCTGTAATATACTCACTAGCATCTGTTCATATTCGTTTAGAATGCTAACAGTATTTTGTACACGAAGAAGGGAATGTGCCACCAAAAGAAAAAAAAAAATGCTGCTCACCAAAACGTGGTAGCAACATAGCCGTGAAGACCTACGCCTGCAGTGATTACAAAATAATGATGTGGAAGGAATCCTTCTCCTTGTTACCAAGGATTCTATCTGTAATTTTCAATTCAGTTCAATTCAATTCAATTTATTTTCATATTTCTCAATGAAGGAATGTACATCAAAATGTAATAAAACATTGTGAATCATAATATCCGGCTTGGATGTACAGTAAATTAATGTAAGCATGTAAAACATAGCGGTCAATCATCGTACGTTTGGTTCTATGTATAACGCTAAAGAAATATGATGGAACCTACTTAAAAGCGAGCTTGTTATTAAAAGCGTAGGTCCCAAATTCTGAACAGAGTGTAAAGATGAGGAGCACGGATGCAACGTAGGACCAAAATAAAGAAAAACAAAAATGAAAGGCAAAAATACCTGGAACACTAACAGAATCTTCCCAATACAAATAGTGATATACAGACAACCACATTCTGCCGATATAAGAACAGTTGATTTAACAATGTTGACAATAGTGTACTAATATGATTTGAATAATGGTGAAAAGAGAACAACTCGACATGCGAGTCCTCGGAAGATATACGGGGAACCTAAAGAGTGAACATACAAGTACTAACATTCAAAGAAGAATTAGAATTAGAATTACAAGCCAGTATAGCACTGAGGGGAATACAACAAGCCAGCTGTTCACACGTTCCGAAGTCTTAGAGTACCAAAAGGGGTACTGGTGTGAAGGAATTTAAGAGCGCAAACAGAGAGGCTTAACTGATTTGAATGACAACATAACCAACACAGCAGGAAAAGGCACGTAAACAAGAAAGAAGGAAATTTCAATGGACTTACGCAATGTAATTATTCAATAAATTCTGTCTTAATTTGTATTTGAAGGTCGACAAAGACAAACAACCTGCGAGTTCTATGGGGAGATCGTTCCAGTATTTCGGCCCTGTATACATAATTGTTTTTTTCGCAAAAATTATTCGGGTACGTGGTAGGTGATAATCGTCACGTTGGCGGGTGGGATAATTATGAATAGAATAATTTCTTTTAAACATATGCAAAAAATATCAGGAAGATCATTTTTGAATAATTCATACAGAATATATTTGAAGTCATTAGCAAAGAAGACCATAGCTTCCACTCATGCGATCATTAAAAAAGTAGGAGTTTGTCACTGTTTGAACATATCAGTCTCTATAAACCTTGAAATACACCACCGCCGAGAGTGCTCCAGTGAAAACAGTAATACAAGTTAAGTGCCATGGCAGTACGGTAGATGACTATAGGTTTATGTATTAGTTACTGGTAAATGGATGTGCCTTGTTATGCCGCGTAACGTGAGAAAAGCAGAATGACAGCCTATTGTTCACGTTTACGTCATATCCGAACCACTATCTTTTGGGGGCGATGAATAAGTAATAGAATATGACATGTCCATGAGTTGCAGCTGAAGCGATCTAACATATCTAAACACAAACATGTGGACAGCAAAGATAAAATGTAGAAAGCATATTTGTGGGGGCGCTGTGGCATAGTGGATAAGCCTCCCGACTCCCGATCGGAGGACTCGAATCCCGCCCAGTGCTTACATCCTTGGACAAGATGTTTTTTACCCACTATGTCCCTCTCGACCCAGGTATATGAATGGGTACCTGGCAATGCTAGGGTGATAATGATAGCAGGGCTCTCTGGTAGAACAGTGGCAACACTGAAGAGCCTACCCTGGGTAAATAAGACCTAATTATCATATTATCATTATTATTATATATTGATAAAACAAAAATTTTTCAATGGTATGTTTAGATGTGACCCTGCACCTCAAAACAAACAAAAAGTCGCCAGACATGAATTTTTAGTTAAGACCATATTCTGAAAGAGCAGACTTTAAGTGTCTATTCAAGCGCATAATCTTTACCAAACCGTGCTGGCTGTGCGATGAATGGGACAAAAAACAGGAAGTAAACCATCAGAGTAACAACAATGAAGGGATTATCAGATTATACTGAAATTAAGCATGCCTCCTTAACACATTCTTTCCATAATTAATGCCAACTTTCAAAGCAGTAGCACTATCCTTTCAAAAGTTATTAGAGTTGAAAGTGAAGAGTGTGGACAAGGTTTTTCAGAAATGAAAAAGGGATTATAAAGACACACCTAATCACACTATTCTACCAAAAATGTTCGAGATAAACCGCTAAAAAACACACTTTCCTGCCCGTTTTATGATACCAAATTTTAGCATAATGTAAAAGAAGACCCGCTCTTTCAAAAAATGTGAAAACGTCAAGTTCGACTAGGTTGACCTATTTCACTTATTTTCTGTCCTCACGCAAAATCAATATATATATATATATATATATATATATATATATATATATACATATATATAGTGTGAGAGATAGTTCCCTGAGTCCCGAACGTGCGCGGTGCCTCATTGTTGGGTGCATATAATTGAAAGAAATTGGACTGAGGCGGGACGTTGCTCTCGATCTTAGTCTCCCTTTTATTTGTCAAGCTTTCGGCCCGTCATTAGGCCTTCGTCAGGATCTACCAACAGAATAATTATTATATGAATATCCTGATGTGTCATATGATATATAATGCAATTTCATATATTACCAATCTTCTAAATCGTTTCCTTTATGTACGCAAATCAATCATTCAATTCAATACCTATATCCAATCTGACCTCAAATCATCATCAGAATAACATCATATATCCCCAATTATATATAAATTCTTATATCATAATGCTGCCATATAGTAATCATATTATCTTATAATTCTTAGCATAATGATCACAAACAAAATCATATACATCATATTCATAATATTTGCATTGCGTATATGTATACATCCATGTGTGTATATATGTGTAACTATTATTCTGTTGGTAGATCCTGACGAAGGCCTAATGACGGGCCGAAAGCTTGACAAATAAAAGGAGACTAAGATCGAGAGCAACGTCCTGCCTCAGTCCAATTTTTTCAATTATATATATATATATATATATATATATATATATATATATATATATATATATTATATATATATATATGTAATTTTGTTCCTTTAATACAATCTACCTGGGTCAATGCAACTCGATACTGTTGATATGTGTGGCGCCCATTGTGACATCATCATGGCTAGCTTTGAAGCTGGCGGTACCGAGACCAATTCCTGCTGAACGAAGGACCCGCTACGCCGGTCCCACTTCTTGCCACACGTGATCTTTTCTAGCCCTTGACCGAGTACCATCGGGATTGTAACTATTGGACAAGAAAGAATTATTCCTTTCATCAATGTATTATATACTGGTAATAAATATAATACCAATATTTATCATATCAATCATAACGATGAAAATAATCACACACACACAAACACACAGCCATACATATACAAATATATGTACATACATGTATACACTCATATGTGTGAGTAGGCCTACATATAGCGTGTGTGAATATATATATATATATATATATATATATATATATATATATACATGATAAAGGTAACGTTGATGAATTAATATTTAAGAAAGAACAAGCGCATACAATTTTCAGATTCATTATTACTGTCAAATGTGTTTTACGTTTCCTTCAATTTCACATTAAATAAAAAACAAAACTCCCCACAGGAGAAAATGATCTCTAAACTGTTAACGTGAAAAAAGAAATGTAGCCATATCGAGGATGAAAACTATGAAACATCAACAAACATAATTTGAAATGTCATCGTGGCAGCAAACAATTAGTCAGTCGTTTGGACCACCAGAGCCAATTGGTCCATCACAGGCTATGAACACAGTCATGGGCAGGCCCTGCATGGCATAAAAGAACGGATTTGAAAGAAATCCAAGACGACTTCGTTTAATAAGATACTTACAAATCAGAGTAAGAACCCTGGTCACACCGGATTTTACAGCCATTTTGCCAATCATGTCGCTTACAGGCAAGCTAGAAGGAAAATCGGAAAGTTAAGATAGAAACCAATCAAAGCCTTAACACATACATGACATATAGTATATAGCCGTTTCAAAGTTGGTGGCACCATCGACCTGTTCTTTTTCTTTAGAGGTTCATTTTAGAATAGCCATCAAAGTAATCGTTATTACTCTCGAGTAATTCTGCTGGAA